>NC_037673.1:169575917-169703160 GCF_003255815.1 Theropithecus gelada | reverse complement strand
ATTTTTTTTTTTTTTTTTTTTGAGACAGAGTCTCGCGCTGTGTCACCCAGGCTGGAGTGCAGTGGCGCGATCTCGGCTCACTGCAAGCTCCGCCTCTCAGGTTCACGCCATTCTCCTGCCTCAGCCTCCGAGTAGCTGGGACTACAGGCGCCCGCCACCACGCCCGGCTAGTTTTTTGTATTTTTAGTAGAGACGGGGTTTCACCATGTTAGCCAGGATGGTCTCGATCTCCTGACCTCGTGATCCACCCGCCTCGGCCTCCCAAAGTGCTGGGATTACAGGCTTGAGCCACCGCGCCCGGCCATAAACAATGGTTTTCAAGATGTTGCACACGGTCTCAGTCTATTTCTGCTGCTGTAACTAAATGCCTTAGACTGGGTAATTTATGAATATTAGAAATTTATTTCTCACAGTTCTGGAGGTTGAGAAGTCCAAGATCAAGGTGCCAGCAGATCTTGTGTCTGCTGAAGGCTCACTCTTTGCTTCGTAGATGGCACCTCTTACTGTATTCTCACATGGAAGAGGGCAAAAAGGGCCCAACAGACTTCCTCAAGCCCTTTTATAAGGGTATTCGTCCCATTCATGAGAGTGGAGTTCTCATGACCTAATCATCTCCTAAAAACTCCACCTCTTAATACTATTACACTGGGGATTAAGTTTCAACATGAATTTTGGAGGAGCACAAACATTCAAATCATAGAAGACACCATGCAATAAATGACAGTGACCCCTGCAAGACCGAAAACACAGGGGTCTAGCTCTATATTTCCTCACCTTATTGCCTCGAGAGCATTTCCAGGATATGACATAGTTGTGGGGAGAACAAGGCAGGGCCTAGAGGATTCTCTGAGTTGAGGAGATAAAGCCAAGAGTCTATAGAGATGAAGGCAGCTAGAGTTTGCAGGGCATGACACAACACCAGAGAGGAAAAAGCTGCACAGAGAAATCTCCAGGGATCTGTAGAAGTTCTCTGTAAGTATTTAGCAGAATACGAATCAGGGTATGTGTGTGAAGAAACTCCACAAGTCTGGGGAGAGAACCACTCAAAAACTTAGTGGAACAATGCCTATTATAATTAGCCACACTGGAAAATCTCACATTTCACGGGGCATTGGTTACAGCACTAGGAAGGGTTTTACATAAGTGGTGGAGATTATTAGTCCCAGACAAAATGCTTCTGTAGTCTAACCTAAAAAAAAATTAAAGCAAGACCTTAAAGGATCAAACTTTGTCCAGATAACTTCATCTCAAAGTAAAGCTCAAAAATATGTATGGAATATAAAAATATCTAGCAACCAAGATGGTAAAATTCATGTCTGATATCTAATCACAAATCACCAGGCATAGAAAGGAGCAGAAAAACATGGCACTTAAGGAGTAGAAAAATCAATTTAAACTGACTCAGAAATGACATAGATGCTAGAATTATTAGATAAGAACATGTCGCCGGGCACAGTGGCTCACGCCTGTAATGCTAGCACTTTGGGAGGCTGAGGCAGGTGGATCACAAGGTCAGGAGATTGAGACCATCCTGGCTAACAAGGTGAAACCCCATCTCTACTAAAAGTACAAAAATTAGCCTGGCATGGTGGCAGGCACCTGTAGTCCCACCTGCTCGAGAGGCTGAGGCAGGAGAATGGCATGAACCCGGGAGGTAGAGCTTGCAGTGAGCTGAGATTGTGCCACTGAACTCCAGCCTGGGCAACAGAGCGAGACTCCATCTCAAAAAAAAAAAAAAAAAACAAAAAACATGTCAATAGTTATTATAATTGTGTTCCATGTATTCAAAAACTATAAGTAACATTAAATATGATAAGTAGAGACATGGAAGATATAAAAAAGACACAAATCAAACATCAAGAGATGAAAACTACAACGTCTGAAATAAAAAATATATTGAATAGAATTAATGGCAGTTTAGATACTGTGGAAAAGAAAGTTAGTGAACTTGAAGATACAACAATAGAAATTATGCAAAATGAAACACAGAAGGAAAAACATTTTTAAAAATTAGAGAGGATTTTTTACTTGGACAACTTAAATTAGCCTGTGTGTCATTTGAATTCCAATAGAGGAGGATGAAGACAGAAAACTATATGAGAAAATAATGGTTAAAAATTTTCCAAATTTGATTAAAACTAAAACTCATGAATCTAAAAAACACAACAAACCTCAAGCACAAGAAATAGGAAGAAAACTTTAAGGTGCTTCATATGTAGATTTTCTTTTTTATTATGGTGAGTTACATTGATTTTATTTATATATAATACTGGATTCAATTGGTTAATATTTCACTGAGCATTATTTTATTTATACTCATGAGAGTTATTAGCCTCCAGTTTTCTTTATTATAATGTCTCTGGTTTTATATCAGGGTAAATCTGGCTTCATATTATGATGCTCAAAAAAGGTATGCTAAGTGAACAAAACTATAAAAATAGAGTATATACTGTACTATTTCATTCATATAAAATTCTAGAAAGTGCAAACTAATGTATGGTGACAGAAAGCAGATGAGCAGTTGCCTGGGGATGGGGGAGAGGAAGGTATGGAGAGGTGGGGAGGGGTGTGAGGGTGGAATTCCAAAGGGCATAAGGAAACTTTTAGCAGAAGTAGGCATGTTCATTATCTTGATCGTGCTGATAGTTTCACAGGTGTATACATGTGTCAAAGCTTATCAAAGTATACATTTCATATATACATAGTTTATTATGCACTGGTTATACTTCAACAAAACTGTTCAAATATGCAAGTTGGTTTTTTTATTCTAATACATTTTTTCTTGAATCATCAAAAGCATTTTAGCTCTTGAAATGTAACTCTATACAATTACCCACACAAGCAAAAGGGATGTAATCCCTGCACAACTAACACATATACATATGTATGCCAAACACCCTCATCCACAATTATTTGATTTTGAGATATGTTATGGTAATAATTGTCAGCTCTTTGACCGGGTGTATCCCTTTTTAATGCCAAAATATTTGAAGACTTCACTCAGGATGATTAGTATTATGTTAGTTTGCATTATTTGAGAAATGCATAATAACAATAAGCTTGTAGGACTTTAATAAAGCACTTACAGATACTTATTTTCTTAATCTCAAAGCATAACATATATTTGTAAAATAAGAATACATCTATTTTTTTGTAATCTTTTCTCTCACATTGATCCTTCTGTCTGTCCAGGCACTAAGACGGCAAGCATTCTCTGCAGCCAGGTAGTGTTGACCAGCAATGAAGAAATTAATTCTTAGTTCATGAGTTTCAAAGGAGATTCAGACCCTTGCAGTAAAAGGGCCACAGAAAGGACTCAGAACACAAATTCAGAAATCGCATAATGTTGGAAAAGCCCAGCAAAGCAAGGTTTCCAATTGCAGAATGAGGCAGCATGCCTGGACTGAGATTAAGGACTCAGAAAGACACATTGGATGACGGTGGGTGTGAAAGAAGAGGCCCTCCTCCCTGCCCACTACCCAGGGTGAGTCCAGAAACAAGGTTGAGAAAACTGTTTACGAATGGGTTTCATGATCTGAGAGCTCAGGGTACCTGTGCCTCTTGCCTAGTGAAGAGCCCAGCAGCTGGCAGGACCCTAAGGCAGCCCTTGCCAGGATGGAGCTGGAGCTGAAGAGGTATCTGAGTGTGTAGAATCTAGGTAGAGGAGTTCAAGACCATGTCATGCAGTTTCTCACAGCCCAGAGGGACGAAGGAGTGTTATCTAATTCCTAGGTCCTGAAGAGGGGCATGGAAATATCCCACATTGCTGGCATGTGGGAACAGGCTGCATGGGATAAACCAGGAGACTGCATGATGACTGCATGAACTGACAGCCAAGGAACGGGTAGGGATGACCTTGTCTCTGGGGCTGCTGCATGGTACAGGAGTGCTGAAGGCTGGTCCCCTCTTGACGCCAGGGCACAACCTCAGCTCCTCAGAATGAGATGCAACCCTGGGAGAGCCAGAGGGAGACCCCGAGATGATTAACACTGTTTCTAATCCTAATAAAATAGAACAGGAAAATCTTTAAAAGAGATCAAGTCATTATAGGAAAACAGCCACGTGTCTTTCCCAACTGATTTTGTGAGTTGAGAAATAGAAAAATGCTACCCTTAAGTGTTGACATGGGGTATGTAGAAATAATCTGTGCACGTATGGAATTAAAAACTTCTTAAAATAATGCCAGCTCTATCCTGTAAGTCGGGAAGAGCTACATCCTAATTTGGGTGTAAACACAGTACAGCAGTTGCTGAAATACATGACAGAGCTATGTATACATGATATACCCAAAGACCAGTAGAACGGAATAGAGAGTCCAGAAATAGACTTATGCAAATATGGCCAATTGATTCATAACAAAGATGCAAAGGGAATTTATTGAAGAAAAGATCATCCTTTTAAACAAATGTTACTAAAACAATTGAACATTCATGTGCCAAAAAAAAAAAAAATAAGAAATATGACTTATACCTCACACCTGTTCAAAAGTTAAAATAAATCATAGACCTAAATGCAAAACCTAAAACAATAAAATTTTGAGAAGATATTCTAAGAAAAAATCTTTGGGATCTTGGATTGGGCAGAGTCCTTAAATATGACACTAAAAGCACAATCCATGCAGAAAAAAATACTATATTGGACTTCCTCACATTTAAAAATTTTGCTCTTCAAAGTCACACACTCACTCTCTACAGAGAGTGATGGTGGTGGTTCTGCATTTCTCTCTCTCTCTATTGGTTCTATTTTTTCTGGGGAACCTTGACTCAAATGTGTTTCAGCTGGCATATAAACAAACTACAGTACATCCAATAATGGAATACTACTCAATGATATAATAACATAACAATGGACTACTAACAATGGACTACTAACATAACAATGGACTACTGCCACACATGGATGAATCTAAAATGCATTATGCTAAGTGAAAGAAGCCAGACTCAAAGGTTACACACAGTGTGATTCCACTTATATGACATTCTTGAGAAGGCAAAGCTATAGAGATGCAAAACAGATTAGTGGCTGCTGGCAGGGGGGAGGGTTAATGCAAAGATAGTTATTTGTGGAGGATGGGATAGTTCTGTATTTTGATGGCGGTGGTGATGGTTACACATCTCTATGCACTTGTCAAAACTAATAAAACACTGAAGAAGTAAATTTTACTGTATATTAAAATAAGATAAAATGGAGTGTGAGTCCTGGACTAATACAAGGGGGCAGGAACCTAGAGCAAAGGTACTCTCCCTGTCACAAGGGCGCTTCATATCTCCACCACCTCACCAATCCCAGAATCGTTCTACCTCAAGCAGCACTGCCCAGCAGAAATATAATGCAAGCTCCATATTTAATGTTGTATTGGTTAAGTTAGAAGGTATAAAGAAACAAGCAAAAATAATTTTATATTTTTGTTTAACTCAATATTCCAATATAGTATAATTTTAGAATGTGCTCAACATGAAGAAATTGGTGAGATAGTCCTGTTTTTCATACAAAAGTCCTTGGAAGCAGTCTGAGGCCATCACCAGAGGCAGATGCTGGTGCCACACTTCTTGTACAGTTTACAGAACCCCAAATAAGCCCCTTTTCTTTATAAATTTCCCAGGCTCAGGTATTACACGATAGCAACACAAAACCAACTACTACACTGAGGAATGAAGAGAGAAGAAAGAAAGAAAGAAAAAAAGAAAGAAGGAGAGAGAGGGGGAGAGAGAGAGAGAGAGAGAAAGAAAAAGAAAGAAAGAAAGAGAGAAAGAAAGAAAGAAAGAAAGAAAGAAAGAAAGAAAGAAAGAAAGAAAGAAAGAAAGAAAGAAAGAAAGAAAGGAAGAAAGAAAGGAAGGAAGAAAGGAAGGAAGGAAGGAAGGAAGGAAGGAAGGAAGGAAGGAAGGGAAGGAAGGAAGGAAGGAAGGAAGGAAGGAAGGAAGGAAGGAAGGAAGGAAGGAAGGAGAAAGAAAGAAAGAAAGTGTTGGTTTCAGATGGTAGTTCAAGCTATACCTGAAGTAAGCCCTACCTCTGGACTGATCAGCAATATGAATTTTTATTGTTTTAGTCAGTTTCAGTTGTTTTCTATAAATTATTACTGAAATATTCACAACAGATGCATTACCCAAGAAAAACTTTCCTGCTACCATCTTTACAAGTAACTCTCTAATCAGTCTTTGATAATATGGGACAATGTAGGCAATCAGAGTCAGAGGTTCAGCTCCCAGTTTAACCCTGCCACTTATCTCGAGCTGCACAATAACTATAATGACAGTAACTACAAGAGACTCTTTTTTTTTTTTGAGACGGAGTCTCGCTCTGTTGCCCAGGCTGGAGTGTGGTGGCACAATCTCAGCTCACTGCAAGCTCCGCCTCCCTGGTTCATGCCATTCTCCTGCCTCAGCCTCCCGAGTAGCTGGGACTACAGGTGCCCGCCACCGCACCCGGCTAATTTTTTTGTATTTTTAGTAGAGACGGGGTTTCGTGGTGTTAACCAGCATGGTCTCGATCTCCTGACCTCGTGATCCGCCCGCCTCGGCCTCCTAAAGTGCTGGGATTACAGGCGTGAGCCACCGCGCCTGGCAAGAGACTCTTCATTAACTATGAGGTGCTCTACATATAACATTTTAATCTATAACAAGGAAAACAGAGACTTGTTTCTTATTTTACAGAGGAAAAATGAGGCTCATGGAGGTCAACGTAACTTGGACAAATTCTCAGCTAATAAGCTAGTTCCTTTTCTTCATAGCACAGATGTGCTCATATTTATTTGTTTAGTTGTTTATTATTGATCCCCTGTGCTAAAATGAAAGCACCAGGAGAGTAGAGCCTTTGTCTTTTTCAACCCTGGATCCTGGGTGCCTGGAGCAGTTGCTGGCACAGAGGAAGCCCTTAATAAAGATTAGTTGAGTATTAAATGAACAAGATTCAAACCTAGGTTTGCCTCCAAAAACCATCTCTTTTCACAGCTCCAGGTTGCCCCTCGTTATCCCCTTGTAAAATAAATGGTGGACCCATTCACATGCTTAAAAACAAGTGTTCGTTTATGTGTCGCTTTTCATGTGCTGCTGTGGAATGAGCCTCCTCTAAGCTAGTGGAATGTCTTGAGTAACTTTTTGGTCTTTCTTCATAGGCCCTATCATGTAAGCCCTTTATTAGTCATCCTGGGTCTACTCAAGGCATTTAATGATACATTTTGTCAGCACCGTGAGTAAACAAACATTTAATCAAAACCATCTTGGTGGCAGAGACAGAGCTAGATTCTTTACAGGACATTAATCACCTCATTCCGTCCTTACCGTGCCTCTGAAACACAGGAAGCAGCACCCCTGTTTGGCAAATCAGACTTGAGGTCCAGAAGATGACATGCTTTTAAGGTGGCAAACAGAGTAAGGATTATCTGACTCCAAAGATTTTACATCTTTCTTTAAAAATCACATGTTATAATTATTCTAATTAAGATTGTGAAACTTAGAATTGGATTTGGAGTTTTCATCAGAATATGCCAAAAAGGAAAAATGGACATTCGGTCATGATCATTTCAATATACACATTTGAGCACCTACTACAGTGCTAGGTGCCATGCTAGGCACTGGGGACAGTGTAGAACAAAACAGGCTTCACCTCTTCTCTCTTGGTTCCTGTAAAATGGCTGATACCTGTTCAGTCATTTCAGAGCTAATGCTCTGAAATTTTGGTGTTGGGTCTATTTGAACACTTGGTGCATTAAAGTAGGCTAAAATGCAGCAATAAATGGACCTTGTATTAGTCAAGGTGGGCTAACTGCATTAGAAATAACCTTAAATATCAGAAGCTAAAACTAATAAAAACTGATTTATCTTTATAAAAAGCCTGATGTTGTATTCCTAGGTGGCTCTTCTCCAGGCGCTAATCCAGGGACACAGACTCCCTTCACATTGTGTCTCTGCCATCTTGTGGCTTCAGAATTGCCCTGGTACCAACTGGCTTTACATAGGAGATTTTTATGGCCTAGGCTTTGAAGTATCATCTATCTTTTTTCCCAAGACCTATTTGCCCAAACTGAGTCAACTGACCAACTCAACTGCAAGGGAGGCTGGGAAATGTAGAGGAGCTCATAGTATTTAGTGCATACCAAGAGTCTCTTTCATAGACTCCAAAACATCTATGAAATTTTTAAAAAGAATTTCAAAACTTCCAAATTTCTAAATATAATCCTTTCTGGGTAGCAGGGATTCAGGTCAGCAACAACTCTACTCCATACAGTCATTCAGGGACCCAGGCTAGTGGCAGTTCTGCCATATTAAAAAGTTCTCACAAGAGGTTTTAAGACCCAGACCTGAAGTTGCACTCATAACCCCCCCTCACATTCTACTGGTTAGAACTCAGGCACACGACTATATCTTACTGCAAAGGAAGCTAAGAAATGTAGTTTATATGCCAAGCACAAGGAAAGAAGGATGGATTTTTCTAGATAGCTAGAAGATGCTACTTCACTTGGATTTTTTTAACTAGACCTGCCAAATACCAGTTACTGTGCATCTCTCTCATTGATGTCCTTTTCTTTTCTTTTTTTTTTTCTTTTCTTTTCTTTTCCTTTCTTTTCTTTTCTTTCTTCAGACAGAGTCTCACGCTGTTGCTCAGACTGGAGTGCAGTGAAATGATCTCAGCTCACTGCAACTTCTGCCTCCTGTGAAGTTCAAGCGATTCTCCTGCCTCAGCCTCCTGAGTAGCTTACAGGCATGTGCCAACACGCCTGGCTAATTTTTGTATTTTTCGTAGAGATGGGGTTTCACCATGTTTGCCATGTTGGTCTCAAACTCTTGACCTCAGGTGATCCGCCCACCTCAGCCTCCAAAAGTGCTAGGATTACAGGCATGAGCCACCACGCCCAGTCCTGATATCCTTTTCTAATCCTCTTCTGTGACTTGGCATGTGTATATCTAGCTATGTCTCCAACCTGACATATCATATGGTTTCCTAATTCTGGCCTCTAAGTAGAAGTCCTTTATTTTAACAAGGAGGTAATCTGAGAAATTATTGAATGTGCTCTCCACAGCAAATGCCATGTTCTTTTGAAATTCATTCATCCAGTGATAACTCACTTAGACTTTTCTCAACTAGAGGAGGGCAACGTCCTGTCTGTTTTTCAGCACTCTATTCCCAGTGCTTAGCACAGTATTCCTGATACACTGCAAGTAACCCAATAAATATTTTCTAAATGAATGTATAAATTTTTCTTTCATCTCAGAATCTTAAAAAGTTCATATTTGATACTGGGGTAAAAAAAAATATTCCCTGATGATTCGTTATATGATGACACCTCCCAGAACCCTGGGAGGGCATCCCTGACCGCAAAGCTCAGCTCTTCCTAACTCATTCACTCAGATCGCACTTCTTTTTTTAACCATAGCAAACTCTGAAGAAATCACATACATTGAAAGGTCTTTAATTTTTTTTTTTTTTTCCCCTTTTTGGGAATTGCTGATCTATGTGGAAACTGGAACAAAAGAGATGTCAGAGTCTGGCTAATCCTCACTTTATAATTTTTGTCATCATTGGCGATCAAGATGGAATCCACCATGGCTGAGAAATGTGTTGCTGTGAAATGAGCCCGTAACTGAGCTGAAAAGATTTGTTTGACTTCCAGCTGAGCCACTTAACAGATGTGTGGTTTCTATAAATCACTCAAGGCCCTGAGTTTCAGCTTCCTCTTCAGGAAGCAAATACAACACCTTCTCTGTCAATATCACAAGATTGCTGTAAAAATCCCTTTTGTTTATTTAATAGATATTTATTGGTGGCTAACTATATGCCAGATATTGACCTAGGTTCTGGGGTTCTGGACATACATCAGTGAATAAAACAAAGTTTATGTGACTCACAGCTTATGCTGAAGGGAAACAGTGTAAATAAATCAATCAATGAACATATAATATACCAAGGGTAGATAGGGTTATGGGGGAAAATCACACAGAGCAAAACAGATGAGGGTCATGGAGGAAAGGAGCTTTGATTTTTTATATAAGATGGTTCAGTCTGGGACATTAGAACAGACACCTGAAGGAAGTGAGTGAGTGTGTCATGCAAAGATATGAAGGAGGAGGAGGCGCAGCATGGTCAAGGGCCCTGAGGTGACTGTATGCTTGGTGTTTATGAGGAATCCCAGGGAGAGCAATTGGCTTAAGCAGGGTGAATGGGCTGCATCAGAAAGGTATCACGAAACTAGATCAATCAGGGCTCCACAGGCCATGGCAGAGACTTCAACCTTTACTTTGATTGAGATAGAAAGCCGTTTCTATGTTGAGCACAGAAGTGATGCATTGTGCCATTGTCCTTTAAAGATCATTTCAGCAGCTGTGTGGAGAAAAGGCTGCATGGAAGCTAGACTGGAAGCAAAGATGCCAGTTAGGAAGTGACTGCAATACAGCAGGTGAGAGATGGCAGAGGCTAGGCTCAAACCGACAGCAAAGGAAGTGGGGGAAAGTGGTCATATTGCGAATATATTCTGAAGATAGTATAAACAAGTCTTCCTGATGGATTGGATATTGTTGTAAGAGAAAAAAAGAGTAATCAAAAATGACCTTAAAGTTTTGGCCTGATGAGTGGGAAAATGGAGTTGCTCCTTCTTTTTTTTTTTTTTTTTTTTTTTTTTTTTTTTTTTTTTTTTTTTTTTTGAGACGGAGTCTCGCTCTGTCGCCCAGGCTGGAGTGCAGTGGCGCGATCTCGGCTCACTGCAAGCTCCGCCTCCCAGGTTCACGCCATTCTCCTGCCTCGGCCACCCGAGTAGCTAGGACTACAGGCGCCTGCCACCTCGCCCGGCTAGTTTTTTTTTTAGTTTTAGTAGAGACGGGGTTTCACCGTGTCAGCCAGGATGGTCTCGATCTGCTGACCTCGTGATTCGCCCGCCTCGGCCTCCCAAAGTCCTGGGATTACACGCGTGAGCCACCGCTCCCGGCCTGCTCCTTCTTGAGATGGGGAAGAGTGCAGGAAGAACGCAGAAGCTCTCACTATACTAAGACCTCTGTTTTTGAAACATTAGTTTGAGATGCCTGTGGACGTAGGCTTCCCAAAATGGTGCTGTATGGTGGTGGCTATATGTATCTGGAGTTCAGGGAAGAGGTCCAGGTGGAGCCATCACCTTGGGAGTTGGCAGCCTATTTAAATCCTTAAGAAGGGGTGAGATCACTTCAAGAGTGAGTTAAGAAGAAATAATTCTGAGGACTGAGAGGAAACTTCAATATTTAGAAGTCTAGGAAAAGAGAGAGGCACAGCAAACAAAAACTAAGATAAGAAGAAGCAAATGAGGCAGAAAAAGGAACGAGATAGAGCAGAGTGAAGAAAGTGGAACTGGAAGGAGGGACTGACTTTTCTCCATTTATGATGCAGTTTGGCCAAACAGCATGATGGTAGATACACACCCAAATATATCAGTAATTGCATTAAATGTAAGTGGATTAAGTAGTTCAATTAAACATCTATAATTATCAAACTAGATTAAAAAACAAAATCTATATGCTGCTTACTAGAGATACACCTCAAATATAAGGATATATAGTCATGAAAAATTAAGAGATGATATAAGATTTACAATGCAAACACTATCCAAAAGAAAGCTGGTATAGGTATACTGGTAGCAAAATAGACTTAAGGCAAAAAGCCTGATTAAGATCAAAAGTTTCAAGTTTCATAACAATAAAAGGGTTAGTCCCCCAAGAAATTGTCAATTTATATCTATGTAAAAAACACAACTTCAAAATATAAAAAACAAAAATTGACAGAATTGTAAAGAAATCTAGGCAAATCTACACTCACAATAATGAGAGACTTTAACAAACTTTTCTCAATAAAATATATAACAAGTAAGAAAAAAATCAGTAAGAATATGTAAGATCTAAACAAAACAATTAACAAATTTGATATATTGACATGTACAGAACACTGTGCCTGCCCAAAAAAGTATACTGTTTTTTCCAGTGTACATGGAACGTTTATGCTGGCCACAAACGAAGTTTCAACGAGCTTCAAAGGATTGAAATCACACAAAATATGTTCTCTGACCATGGAAGAATTAAGCTGGAAATCAATAACAAAATAAGTAGAAATTCTTCAAATACTTGGAAATTAAGCAATATATTTTTAAATGGGTCAAAGAAAAAATTTCAGTGGAAACTGGAAAATATCATTAAGTAAATGATAATGAAAATATGACATATCAAAACATGGAGGGTGTGGTTAAACTTCTACTGAGAGAAATTATAGCCTTAAATACATAAATTTAAAAGAAAAAATATGTAAATCAATAAGCTAGTTATCTATCTCAAAAAGAAGAAGAGAATAGAAAATTATGTCTAAGAAAACCAGAAAAAAGAAAAAATGCTAGTAGCACAAATTAATAAAATATAAAACAGACATTCAAGATAGAAAATCAATATGTCCAAAAGTTGGCACTTGTAAAAGTAAAATAAATGTTAGATTTCTGGGAAGTCTCATAATAAAGTAATACAGAAGACAAAAATTACCAGTTTTGTTGAAAAAGAAAACACCATGTCCTGCACATGTTAAAAATATAGTTACAGTTTACTATGAACAATTTAATGTTAGTAAATTAAAAATTTTAGATAAAATGGAAAATCCTTAGAAAAACAAAATTAACAAAAACTGATGTAAGAAGAAATAGAAAATCTGAAATAGTCCTATTTCTGTTAGAGATATTAAAGCTGAAGATAACAAAGAAATCTCTAGACATAGATGACTTTCCTCCAAATAAATTACAATGAATTTCTCAAAATATTTATGGAAGAAATCATACCAAGCTTATATAAACATTTGCATAGACTAGAAAAAAATATTTTCTAGTTTGTTTAATTAAGCCATTGTAATCTTGACATCAAAAACTGACCATGACATAAAGGAAAATTATGGGCCAATCACTCCTGTGAACAGTGATGCAAAAATACCAAACTAGCAAACAGGATTTAGTAAAATACAAAAATAATAATGAATAATGAGCAAGTTGCATTTGTTCCCAGAATGAAAGGTTGGCTTCATATTTTAAAATTACTATAATTTACATTAACAGAATAAAAATAAAATCATCTGATCATCTCAGTAGACACACAAATAGCTTTTGATAAAATTCAATACACATTTATGATTTTAAAAAACTTGAAATCCCCTCTGCAGGCAGGAACAGAAGGGAACCTCTTTAATCCCATAGAGTGTTTAAGAAAGAAAAAAAAAACCCTACAGAAAGTATTATACTTAATGGCAAATGTTGAAAGCTTTCTGCCTGAGAATGAGAATGAGCAAGAATGCCTGTTTTCACCACTTCTATTAAATATTGAACCACAGATTCTGGCCAGTGCAAAAATAAAAGGCAAGGCTGGGGGGCTTGGGGGGAAAGGTATACAATTTGGGAAAAAAATCATTATTTGCAAAAAAATATTACTTTGTTCATAGTAAATACAAAAGGACCTAAAGAAAAACTATTATCATTAATAAGTGAATTTTGGAAGGTCATTGAATAAGAAGATCAATTGTATGTATGTATGTAAAATTCAATGGTATTTCTATATAAATGCAAAAAGCTGACAAACTTTAAAAGAATATTGTTTATATTAGCATTAAACATTAAACATTAGTGAAATAAATGGAGATCTAAATAAATCAAGAAACATACGATATTCATGGATTAGAAGACTCAATACTGTAAAGATATCAATTTAACTCAAAGTTAAATATAGATTCAATGCAATTCAAACCAACATCCTGAAAGGGTTTTTTTGTGGAACTTAATGAGTCAACTATTAAATTTATACTGAAATAGGACATAAATGCCGAAGCAATTCTGAAGAAAAAGAACAAAGCTGGGAGTCTTCAACTATCAAATAACAAGACCTATTGCAAACATGGTATGTTAATAGCTAAAGGATATGAAAATAGATCCATGAAATACAATACTGAGGTCAAAATAAAGACCCACACTATGCAGTCACCTGATGTATGAAAAAGGTGCCACTGAAGTACAGTGGAGGAGGAGAGAACAACGATCTGACTTAATAATCATACTGGGTCAATTAGATATCCATATGGAAAAAATAAATTTTGATCCCTGCTTCACACCACACATTTCCAGATGTAGATCTAACTGCAAAAAGTAAAAGTATAAAGCTTCTAGAAGAAAATATAGGAGAAGATCTTTACAACTGAAGATTTATCAGACACCTGCGCATGCACACACACACACACACACACACAAGCATTAACCATTCAAGAAATAATTGATAAACTGGAACTATTAAAATTAAAAACTCACATTTATATAAACAGCATTCAGAGACTGAAAAGACAAATCAAAGAAGAGATATATGTGTCATATACATGTCAATATATTATTGTCTTGCAGGAAATTTTACATATTCTATATATAAATCAGCTAATACATGCTAATTCATGCATATGCAATATATAATATTTAGCTAATACATGCATATGTAATATATAAGAAAAATGAAAACGACCCAACAGAAAAATGAACAAAAGACGTGAATAAGCACTTCTCAAAAGAAGATATCTTAATAGCCAATATAAAAAGGTGCTCAACCTCATTAGCCATCAGACAATGCAAATTAAAACCACAGTGAAAATACCAACTCCAATGCACACTCATCAAAATGGCTGTAATTTTTTAAATCTCCGTAATACTATTCACTGCAGTGGGTGTATCACCAGACAACTGCTTTGGAAAATTAGTGATATCTACTAAAGCTGAATATATACATATACGTATGCTCTATGACACAGAAATTCCACTCCAAGATATGTGTGTGTATATATATGATACATATATGTGTATACGTATGCATATATATCATAAACACACACACAGACACACACACATATATCCTCAAAAGCCATATACAAAAATATTCCTAAGAGCACTATTCATAATAGCTAAGAACTATTGGCATAACATTATATTTGCATTGAAAACATATAGGAATAAATCTAACAAATAATGTGTAGGACCTCTACACATACAAACATTAATGAGAAAAATTAATAAAGACTTAAATCAACGGAAGAACACATCTAGAAATAAATTTAATGCCACTCATCAAAAGTAGAATGGAAAAAAAATTGTGGTATATTCAAATATTTGAATAATATACAGCAATGAGAATATACAACTTATAACCTCACACAACATCCCAGATGAATTTCACAAACTAAGGTTGAGCAAAAGAAGTTAAACACAAAAGCACACACATTGTATGATTCTATTAAAGTTCAAAACCAGACAGAACCAATTTTTGGTGGTAAATCCAAGAGAATAGTGGGGAGGGTGGTGCCTGGGTAGGGCACATGGGGCCTCAGGGCACTACAACGGTCTCTCCTTTGATCTGCGTGCTAGGTACATGGGTGAGCTCAGTTTGTGAAAATTCACTGAAGCATATCCTTATGGTTTGTATGCTTTTATATATGTAGGCTATACTATCATAAAAGTTTACTAAAATATAAAAGGGGGCAGATTAGCTCTGTCACTTACGACGAGTGTCACTTAGGACCTCAGTGTCCTGAGGCCTTGGCTTTCGAACATAAACAACTATTCATGTACTCACTCATGTATTCCATTTCCAGCAAATATGCACCAAGCACCTACAGCGGTGAGCAAATCCACGACACCACTAGCCCTATGGAGTTGATATTTCAGTGGAAGGAGATTGACAGTAGACCAGGATATATAGTTCATGTGTTCCCTTGCTCTCTGACTTCTGGGGAGGACTGGCAGGAGTCCGGAGCTGGGGACGGGGGAGATTAGTATATTCATTCCCCCAGCTCCCTCCCTGCGGGGTGGCCATGGGCTGACCATGTCCCCTGACGGAGGCCCCGGCTTCCACCTGGCCATCCCTCCACCCAGCCTCCCTCTCTGGGTACTGACAACTGTCCCCTCCACTTGCCCCTTCTGGCCCAGGGACAGTGTCAGCTCCCAGCTGAGGCCAGGATCCTATAGCATCTCTATTGTTTCCCTAAACTCCTCCCCACCTTTATAAATAGCCTTTTTTAAACATCTCAAGTCACCTATTTTGAGTGTCACTTGTTTCCTATGAGAACCCTGATAGATACCCAGGATTAATTCTGGCCAACGAGAAAAAGAAATATGAAAGAAAAGAAAGGAAAATAAAGCAAAATGACGTCATGGAGAGCAACTGGTTGGGAGGGGGTTACTTTAGAGAGGGCAGTCAGGAAAGGCCTCACTGAGAACAGACACATTGGAACTGGGAGCTGAATGACAAGGAGGAGCTGGTCATAGAAGATCCAATTAAATATTTCTATTTGTCTTCTGCAATCATGATCATGCCCCAGGGTTAAACAGGTTCCTTTACTGCACACCTTCTCAGAGCCTTGAATGTGCTCCTGGGCCCTATCATTCTCCAGGAAGGGGTAACCAAGCAGCATTTCTCAAACTATACGTTCAACCCAGAACACTTTTCTCTACAGCAGTCCTGTCCCTTAGAAATATAATGCGTCACCAATGTAACTTTGAAAGTTTTAGTAGCCTCATTAAAAAAAATAAACAGAAGAAGGTGAAATTAACTTTGATAATATGTTTTCTTTAATCCAATACATCCAAATGTTATCAATTCAACACATAATATAAAAATTTTAGCGAGATATTTTACATTCTCTCTTGAAGACTAGTGCTGTATAAGGCTTTACAATCAGTTGTGTTTTGTGTGCTTCCAGCACATCTCAGTCTAGCCACACTTCGAGTGCTCAGTAGTCACATATGGCTACAATATTGGACAGTATTGGACAGTATACTGTAGAGCGTTGGATGGGGCTCCTGCTCTGCAAGGCGCTCTTGCTGACCTGAAAAGGGGCCCATGGTCAGAGCCTCCCCTCGGGTAAAAAGCTAGGGCATGATAGAACCTGTAGATCAATTGCAAAAGGTGATATCCCAGAACATTTGTGAGGCATTTTGGGAAACATCTCAACCTGTAGAAGAATGGATGGGATTGTTAGTCTCAAATACAAGATAAGACATCGGGTCAAATATTTCTGTTTGTACAGTACTGTTCTGCTCATCTTTTGTTAGGGGAACAAATCATCCTGAAACTTGGAGGCTTAAAACAACACCAATCATTTGTTACTCATGATTTTGCAATTTAGGCTGGGCTTGGTGGCAACTGCTATTTTTTGCTCTATGTGGCATCAGCTGGGGCATTTTGGCCAGGGCTGGCAGATTCATTACCACGATGATTCACTCACATGGCTGGCAAGTTGGTGCTAGCTGTGGGCTACTTCAACTGGGCTGTCAGTATATGAAGAAGGATTGTGAGCTTCTCTATGTGGCTGCTTGGGCTACCTCACAACATGGCTGCCATGTTCCAGAAGGCAGAAACAGCCAGCCTTGTCAAAGACAAGCCTTGTACTGGCACACATCACTTCTGCCCAGATTCAAGAGTGTGGAGAAACAGAGCTCGCCTCTCAGCATAGAGAGACAAAGAATTTGTGACCATCTTAAATCCACCACAGATACTATAGTACTTTTACATCCATATTTTTAGTTGATCCATCGAAACAACATTTTTTAACCTTTATAATTTACATATTAAAGAAGCTTGAAACAAATATGACATCTTAATTATTTATGTATGCATGGAACAAAAATGTCTGCTATTGTCATCTTGGTGTACTTTTTCCTATTTTCCTTAATTTTTAAAAAATTAATAGACTTTTTGAGAACAGTTTTAGATTTACACAAAAATTGCATCGAGAATACAGAGTTTCCATCTACACCCCACCCACCCCCCCACACACACACAATTCCCCTATCACTAGCATCTCATATGTGTGGTACATTTGTTATAATTAATAAACCAAGATTAAAACATTATTATTAACTAAATTCAATGGTTCATTGAGGTTGCCTTAGTTTCAGCTTGATGTCCTTTTTGTGTTCCAAGAACCCATCCAGGGTGCCACCTCACATTTAGCTGTCATGTCTCCTGAAGCTCCTCTTTGCTATGACACTTTCTCAGACTTCCCTTGTTTTTAGCAACCTTGGCAGTTCTGATGAGTACTGGGCAGGTATATTGCAGGATGCCCTACTATTAGAATTTGTCTGGTGTTTCTCTCATGATTTTACTGAGGGCATGGGTTTGCGGAAGGCAGATCACAGAGGTAAAGCACTATTTTCAGCACGTCATATCAAGGGTCATGTTATCCACATGGTTTATAACTGCCGGTGATGGCCTTGACCACCTGGCTGAGGTAGTGTTTATCAGGTCTCTCCACTCCCCACTGCCAAGTTTTCTCCATTTTGCATAGCAAACTCTTTGCAAGAAAGGTGCTATGCACAATCCATGCTTGAGGAGTGAGCAGTTATTCTTCACCTCCTTTAAGGCAGAATAACCTGGCGCAGAGGCTCACACCTGTAATCCTAGCACTTTGGGAGGCTGAGGCAGGCAGATTGCTTGAGCCCAGGCGTTCAAGACCAGCCTGGATGACATGGTGAAACCCCATCTCTACAAAAAATACAAAAATTAGGTGGGCATGGTAGCATGTGTCTGTGGTCCCTGCTACTCAGGAGGCTGAGGCTGGAGGATCCCTTTATCCTGAGGAGGCAAAGGTTGCAGTGAGCCATGATTGTGCCACTGCACTCCAGCCTGGGCAACAGGGTGAGATCTTGTCTCTAAAAACAACAACAACAACAACAACAAAAATAGCTACATAAATTACTTGGAATTTTCTCACATAGGATATTTGTTATTTTCTCCTCCATTTATTAATATATCAATCATGTGTTTATATCAAAATGGACTTGTGGTTATTTATTTTATTTTATATTTTAGGTTAGAATGCAATACTACTTTATTTTGTTGCTTAAATTGGGCCAGCTTTGTCCCCTGGGAGCTCCTTCATTTACTAGGCAATGTTTTGATTGGCTATTATCATCACCATGAAGAAAGGATATTGGATATTATCATCACCATGAGAAAGGTGGTGCATTCAAGTGATGTAACAAGCAGAGGGCACGACAGCCCCTCTCTGGCTTTTGACTCTCCCCTGCAGCACACTCAGCACACCTTGGCTCCTTGACTGCTGCCCAGGCCAAGTCCCGGAGGACTGGCTGAAATCACCATACGACCCCTCCAAGAAATCAAAGCGGTCCCCGCTGGTTGTGGGAGGTCCTCTTGTGCATGGCCTTTCCACGTTCTGAAAGCTCTTAGTCAAGGAAAGAGTAATTATATACCTCCAGGGTTACACGCACAAAATAAAATCCGAACAGCACCAGGTCATAATGAAGGGGTTCACTGCTCCATAAATAGTGTTCCCCTAGTCCTCAGCCATCTCAGAAGCAAATTAGAGCTTGCCTCAGATTCTGGGTGTGAATGAACTCACTGCCCTGCCTGACCCCCAGCACCCATGGACATCACAGGAGTGCACTGAGGACACTGGGATGTAGATCCAGGAACACTCACACAAGCCCGGCGTACAAGAGCTGAGCATGCAGCGACTGCTCTCAAAACACACAGTCACTCTGGAGTCTCGAAAACAATCCTCACGTTGGCCACAGATCCCAAGGAACAAGAGCCCTAGCTATGGGCAGCGATTGCCCAGATACTTCTCTTTTTATTCAGCAGAGAACAATCTTAAGAAATAAACCGGCTCTGGAGGAAAGAATGAAAAATCCCATCACAAAGAGGGCCGCAAAGCAGACTCATCGTTTGAAGAAACCTTCACACAGGGTCAGATACTTCAAAGGTCTACGTTGTGTCAATGGATTAAATATGTGGCTTCTGTGATGGGGGGAAGCTATTTCAATCTATATCTCTATGATGTGCTCAAACAGTCATTCAAATACTCAAGAAGAATTTCAGTACCCAAGTTCTCATTCACATAGGGCGAATTCCATGTAGACTGCTTTTAAAGGCTTTCTCGACACAGGAAATTCGTTTTCATTTTATTGTTTTTAAGTCCAACATCTCTTTCCAAGTATTTTTAAAATAAAGCTTTATTATAAGCTTGAGGCCAGGAGTTCAAGACCAGCCTGGGTAACATAGCAAGACCCTGTCTCTACAAAAAATTTAAAAATCAGCTGGGTGTAGTGGCACGTGCCTGTGGTCTCAGCTACTTGGTAGGCTGAGGCAGGAGGATTGCTTGAGCCCAGGAGATTGAGGTTACAATGAGCCATGATCATGCCACTGCACTCTAGCCTGGGCGACTACAGGACGCTGTCTCTAAAAAATGATAACAAAAATTCAAAAATTTTATAAATATAAGATATTTCAAACATACAAGCAAGTCTGGAGAATACTACCACATATTTTGTAAGCTCTAACCAAATTTATTGTCTTATCATGAGGCCATTTTTCCCACCCATCTTTTTTTAAAAAAAGAAATAAAACAGGCTAGGCATGGTGGCTCACACCTGTAACCCTAGTACTTTTAGAGACCAAGGCAAGTGGATTGCTTGAGTCCAGGAGTTTGAGACCAGCCAGAGCAACATGGTGAAACCCCATCTCTCTAAAAATTACAATTAGCCAGGCGTGGTGGTACACTGCACTGTAGCCTGGGCGACGGGAGTGAGACCCTATTTCAAAAAAGAAACAGAATATTTCAGGGCCCCTCACAGCCTCTACATACATCCCCATTTCTTGTCCCTCTGCCTCCTTGCCCTCCCCTAGCTAGAGCTGCTATTTTTGGTCATTCACATGGGGGTCTTTTTTCCTTTCCCACCACACCTTTATCCTCTCCACTGGGAGCCATCACTGAGAAAGCATACTGGGAAATGCCCTGCTACGGAACTGCTCAGCCACAGAGTAGGCTGGCAGCTCAGACAGCCTGGCAGGAAGAGGAGAAGACCAAGGATGAAAATCAGAGGGTGGAACTGGAGGCACAGGGACTGGGAACGGCACTGGGGACCTCCTAAAGAGCATTTCTACCTTCAGAAGGCACGATAGGGTGCACCAGATAATAAGATCTGTTTTGCCTCAACTCTCCTTGTTTTCCCTAAGTCGCGTGCCCGTGATGAACATGATTCCACATTTTAAAAATCTTATACTCTTTCTCTTAAGGGACTGGGGGCCGAGGCGGGGGCGTGGTCCAGAGCTGGAGCACTAGAGAATGGCGCAGTATTAAGAAACAGTGAGATATTATTGAAGATGGCCGAATAGGAACAGCTCCAGTCTCCAACTCCCAGCGCGAGCGACACAGAAGACCGGTGATTTCTGCATTTTCAACTGAGGTACTGGGTTCATCTCACTGGGGAGTGCCGGACGATCGGTGCTGGTCAGCTGCTGCAGCCTGACCAGCGAGAGCTGAAGCAGGGCGAGGCATCGCCTCACCTGGGAAGCGCAAGGGGGAAGGGAATCCCTTTTCCTAGCCAGGGGAACTGAGACACACAACACCTGGAAAATCGGGTAACTCCCACCCCAATATTGCGCTTTAAGCAAACAGGCACACCAGGAGATCATATCCCACACCTGGCCGGGAGGGTCCCACACCCACGGAGCCTCCCTCATTGCTAGCACAGCAGTCTGTGATCTACCGGCAAGGCAGCAGCGAGGCTGGGGGAGGGGCGCCCGCCATTGCTGAGGCTTAAGTAGGTAAACAAAGCTGCTGGGAAGCTCCAACTGGGTGGAGCTCACAGCAGCTCAAGGAAACCTGCCTGTCTCTGTAGACTCCACCTCTGGGGACAGGGCACAGCTACACAACAACAACAACAACAACAAAAAAGCAGCAGAAAGGTCTGCAGACGCAAACGACTCTGTCTGACAGCTTTGAAGAGAGCAGTGGATCTCCCAACACGGAGGTTGAGATCTGAGAAGGGACAGACTGCCTGCTCAAGTGGGTCCCTGACCCCTGAGTAGCCTAACTGGGAGACATCCCCCACTAGGGGCAGTCTGACACCCCACACCTCACAGGGTGGAGTACACCCCTGAGAGGAAGCTTCCAAAGCAAGAATCAGACAGGTACACTCGCTGTTCAGAAATATTCTATCTTCTGCAGCCTCTGCTGCTGATACCCAGGCAAACAGGGTCTGGAGTGGACCTCAAGCAATCTCCAACAGACCTACAGCTGAGGGTCCTGACTGTTAGAAGGAAAACTATCCAACAGGAAGGACACCTACACCAAAACCCCATCAGTACATCACCATCATCAAAGACCAGAGGCAGATAAAACCACAAAGATGGGGAAAAAGCAGGGCAGAAAAGCTGGAAATTCAAAAAATAAGAGCGCATCTCCCCCGGCAAAGGAGCGCAGCTCATCGCCAGCAACGGATCAAAGCTGGACAGAGAATGACTTTGACGAGATGAGAGAAGAAGGCTTCAGTCCATCAAATTTCTCAGAGCTAAAGGAGGAATTATGTACCCAGCGCAAAGAAACTAAAAATCTTGAATAAAAAGTGGAAGAATTGACGGCTAGAGTAATTAATGCAGAGAAGGTCATAAACGAAATGAAAGAGATGAAAACCATGACACGAGAAATACGTGACAAATGCACAAGCTTCAGTAACCGACTCGATCAACTGGAAGAAAGAGTATCAGCGATTGAGGATCAAATGAATGAAATGAAGCGAGAAGAGAAACCAAAAGAAAAAAGAAGAAAAAGAAATGAACAAAGCCTGCAAGAAGTATGGGATTATGTAAAAAGACCAAATCTACGTCTGATTGGGGTGCCTGAAAGTGAGGGGGAAAATGGAACCCAGTTGGAAAACACTCTTCAGGATATCATCCAGGAGAACTTCCCCAACCTAGTAGGGCAGGCCAACATTCAAATCCAGGAAATACAGAGAACGCCACAAAGATACTCCTCGAGAAGAGCAACCCCAAGACACATAATTGCCAGATTCACCAAAGTTGAAATGAAGGAAAAAATCTTAAGGGCAGCCAGAGAGAAAGGTCGGGTTACCCACAAAGGGAAGCCCATCAGACTCACAGCAGATCTCTCGGCAGAAACTCTACAAGCCAGAAGAGAGTGGGGGCCAATATTCAACATTCTTAAAGAAAAGAATTTTAAACCCAGAATTTCATATCCAGCCAAACTAAGTTTCATAAGTGATGGAGAAATAAAATCCTTTACAGATAAGCAAATGCTTAGAGATTTTGTCACCACTAGGCCTGCCTTACAAGAGACCCTGAAGGAAGCACTCAACATGGAAAGGAACAACCGGTACCAGCCATTGCAAAAACATGCCAAAATGTAAAGACCATCGAGGCTAGGAAGAAACTGCATCAACTAATGAGCAAAATAACCAGTTAATATCATAATGGCAGGATCAAGTTCACACATAACAATCTTAACCTTAAATGTAAATGGACTAAATGCTCCAATGAAAAGACACAGACTGGCAAACTGGATAAAGAGTCAAGACCCATCAGTCTGCTGTATTCAGGAGACCCATCTCACACGCAGAGACATACATAGGCTCAAAATAAAGGGATGGAGGAAGATTTACCAAGCAAATGGAGAACAAAAAAAAGCGGGGGTTGCAATCCTAGTCTCTGATAAAACAGACTTTAAACCATCAAAGATCAAAAGAGACAAAGAAGGCCATTACATAATGGTAAAGGGATCAATTCAACAGGAAGAGCTAACTATCCTAAATATATATGCACCCAATACAGGAGCACCCAGATTCATAAAGCAAGTCCTTAGAGACTTACAAAGAGACTTAGACTCCCATACAATAATAATAGGAGACTTCAACACTCCACTGTCAACATTAGACAGATCAACAAGACAGAAAGTTAACAAGGATATCCAGGAATTGAACTCATCTCTGCAGCAAGCAGACCTAATAGACATCTATAGAACTCTCCACCCCAAATCAACAGAATATACATTCTTCTCAGCACCACATCGTACTTACTCCAAAATTGACCATATAATTGGAAGTAAAGCACTCCTCAGCAAATGTACAAGAACAGAAATTATAACAAACTGTCTCTCAGACCACAGTGCAATCAAACTAGAACTCAGGACTAAGAAACTCAATCAAAACTGCTCAACTACATGGAAACTGAACAATCTGCTCCTGAATGACTACTGGGTACATAACGAAATGAAGGTAGAAATAAAGATGTTCTTTGAAACCAATGAGAACAAAGATACAACATACCAGAATCTCTGGGACACATTTAAAGCAGTGTGTAGAGGGAAATTTATAGCACTAAATGCCCACAAGAGAAAGCAGGAAAGATCAAAAATTGACACTCTAACATCGCAATTAAAAGAACTAGAGACGCAAGAGCAAACACATTCCAAACCTAGCAGAAGGCAAGAAATAACTAAGATCAGAGCAGAACTGAAGGAGATAGAGACACAAAAAACCCTCCAAAAAATCAATGAATCCAGGAGTTGGTTTTTTGAAAAGATCAACAAAATTGACAGACCACTAGCAAGACTAATAAAGAAGAAAAGAGAGAAGAATCAAATCGACGCAATTAAAAATGATAAAGGGGATATCACCACCGACCCCACAGAAATACAAACTACCATCAGAGAATACTATAAACACCTCTACGCAAATAAACTGGAAAACCTAGAAGAAATGGATAATTTCCTGGACACTTACACTCTTCCAAGACTAAACCAGGAAGAAGTTGAATCCCTGAATAGACCAATAGTAGGCTCTGAAATTGAGGCAATAATTAATAGCCTACCAACCAAAAAAAGTCCAGGACCAGATGGATTCACAGCTGAATTCTACCAGAGGTATAAGGAGGAGTTGGTACCATTCCTTCTGAAACTATTCCAATCAATAGAAAAAGAGGGAATCCTCCCTAACTCATTTTATGAGGCCAACATCATCCTGATACCAAAGCCTGGCAGAGACACAACAAAAAAAGAGAATTTTAGACCAATATCCCTGATGAACATCGATGCAAAAATCCTCAATAAAATACTGGCAAACCGGATTCAACAACACATCAAAAAGCTTATCCACCATGATCAAGTGGGCTTCATCCCTGGGATGCAAGGCTGGTTCAACATTCGCAAATCAATAAACATAATCCAGCATATAAACAGAACCAAAGACAAGAACCACATGATTATCTCAATAGATGCAGAAAAGGCTTTTGACAAAATTCAACAGCCCTTCATGCTAAAAACGCTCAATAAATTCGGTATTGATGGAACGTACCTCAAAATAATAAGAGCTATTTATGACAAACCCACAGCCAATATCATACTGAATGGGCAAAAACTAGAAAAATTCCCTTTGAAAACTGGCACAAGACAGGGATGCCCTCTCTCACCACTCCTATTCAACATAGTGTTGGAAGTTCTGGCTAGGGCAATTAGGCAAGAGAAAGAAATCAGGGGTATTCAGTTAGGAAAAGAAGAAGTCAAATTGTCCCTGTTTGCAGATGACATGATTGTATATTTAGAAAACCCCATTGTCTCAGCCCAAAATCTCCTTAAGCTGATAAGCAACTTCAGCAAAGTCTCAGGATACAAAATTAATGTGCAAAAATCACAAGCATTCTTATACACCAATAACAGACAAACAGAGAGCCAAATCATGAATGAACTTCCATTCACAATTGCTTCAAAGAGAATAAAATACCTAGGAATCCAACTTACAAGGGATGTAAAGGACCTCTTCAAGGAGAACTACAAACCACTGCTCAGTGAAATAAAAGAGGACACAAACAAATGGAAGAACATACCATGCTCATGGATAGGAAGAATCAATATCATGAAAATGGCCATACTGCCCAAGGTAATTTATAGATTCAATGCCATCCCCATCAAGCTACCAATGAGTTTCTTCACAGAATTGGAAAAAATTGCTTTAAAGTTCATATGGAACCAAAAAAGAGCCTGCATCTCCAAGACAATCCTAAGTCAAAAGAACAAAGCTGGAGGCATTACGCTACCTGACTTCAAACTATACTACAAGGCTACAGTAACCAAAACAGCATGGTACTGGTACCAAAACAGAGATATAGACCAATGGAACAGAACAGAGTCCTCAGAAATAATACCACACATCTACAGCCATCTGATCTTTGACAAACCTGAGAAAAACAAGAAATGGGGAAAGGATTCCCTATTTAATAAATGGTGCTGGGAAAATTGGCTAGCCATAAGTAGAAAGCTGAAACTGGATCCTTTCCTTACTCCTTATATGAAAATTAATTCAAGATGGATTAGAGACTTAAATGTTAGACCTAATACCATAAAAATCCTAGAGGAAAACCTAGGTAGTACCATTCAGGACATAGGCATGGGCAAAGACTTCATGTCTAAAACACCAAAAGCAACGGCAGCAAAAGCTAAAATTGACAAATGGGATCTAATTAAACTAAAGAGCTTCTGCACAGCAAAAGAAACTACCATCAGAGTGAACAGGCAACCTACAGAATGGGAGAAAATTTTTGCAATCTACTCATCTGACAAAGGGTTAATATCCAGAACCTACAAAGAACTCAAACAAATTTACAAGAAAAAAACAAACAACCCCATCAAAAAGTGGGCAAAGGATATGAACAGACATTTCTCAAAAGAAGACATTCATACAGCCAACAGACATATGAAAAAATGCTCATCATCACTGGCCATCAGAGAAATGCAAATCAAAACCACAATGAGATACCATCTCACACCAGTTAGAATGGCAATCATTAAAAAGTCAGGAAACAACAGGTGCTGGAGAGGATGTGGAGAAATAGGAACACTTTTACACTGTTGGTGGGATTGTAAACTAGTTCAACCATTATGGAAAACAGTATGGCGATTCCTCAAGGATCTAGAACTAGATGTACCATATGACCCAGCCATCCCATTACTGGGGATATACCCAAAGGATTATAAATTATGCTGCTATAAAGACACATGCACACGTATGTTTATTGCAGCACTATTCACAATAGCAAAGACTTGGAATCAACCCAAATGTCCATCAGTGACAGATTGGATTAAGAAAATGTGGCACATATACACCATGGAATACTATGCAGCCATAAAAAAGGATGAGTTTGCATCCTTTGTAGGGACATGGATGCAGCTGGAAACCATCATTCTTAGCAAACTATCACAAGAACAGAAAACCAAACACCGCATGTTCTCACTCATAGGTGGGAACTGAACAATGAGATCACTTGGACTCAGGAAGGGGAACATCACACACCGGGGCCTATCATGGGGAGGGGGGAGGGGGGAGGGGGGAGGGATTGCATTGGGAGTTATACCTGATGTAAATGACGAGTTGATGGGTGCAGTAGACCAACATGGCACAAGTATACATATGTAACAAACCTGCACGTTATGCACATGTACCCTACAACTTAAAGTATAATAATAATAAATAAAAAAAAAAAAAGAAAGAAAGAAACAGTGAGGGTGAGGCCAGTGCTGATCTGGTTGCGCAACACTGTTGAGGTCCAATGATGTACAAAGTGTTATCGGACTTGTAAAAATTTTTTTTCATAAGCTAGGAAATGTTCTGGCAGGCTAATGAGTTCCAAAAATCAACTTTCAGGACCTCAGCTGATGTCTTAATTAATGCTATATGGATGAGTTCTTGTAGGAACATCAGTGAAAATCAAGCCATAAACAAGAAAGAAAAAAAGTACGGGGCAGGGAGGAGGAACACACTGCTTTGCTAAATTTCCACCCAAATTAAATTTTGTTATGGAACCTTGAACTGAACCTAGCCAAAGAATTTTCAAAATATCACTTGCCAGACTGGTTAAACTGGAAGCATGTGGAAGCACGTGTCTGTTTTCAACACTAGAGACCCAGACCTCAATCCGGACTTTGAATTGCTGCATCCCCTCAAAGCAAAGGAAACCATGGGGGTCCTGCTTTATGTCAGGCATTGGAGTGAGTGTTTCCTTTTCTACGGCTTCCTTAATCCTCACAAAACCCTCTGAGGATGGCATGAATGCCATTCGATAGATGAGGACATTGAGACTCAGACAGGTTAAGCAACTGCACAGGTAACACAGCCACGAAATAGTTTAGATACGGGCTGGCCTTGCATAAAACACAACCAAATGTGAGTGCCTATTTTTCTCAGTGGTCTCTCCTGTGTTCGGTGTTGGCTGGGCTGTTTCAGTTTGCAGAGAACAGAGGAGTGCCCAGGTTCTCTCTGGACTTGGGGCTGGACTACAAGAATCCAGAGGAAGTGCAGGAGCCTAGGAAGCAAATTCTTCTTGGAGGATCTAACAGTGCTTCTGCGGAATGAGCAACATGGCCACCGATTCTGCAGACTGCCCCAACGCTCTCTTGCTCGCTCTCTCTTCATCAGAGCTTCTTGCCGCCCTCTGCATCCACCTATTTCCAGGTTTCTGCCTCCTGCTCCACATCTTGACTCCCACCAGACGCCCATCTGTGTGCATGTGTCTCTTTTTCTCAAAGGACAAGCTGATGAGAAATCCCCCAATCCAGCATCAACATTGTCATATGTCCAACCAATCCTGGATCCAACCATGTGTGACCGCAGTGGCAAGGTCACGTGACAAAAATGTGGCTAATTATGTGGAAGACATCACTTTTTCAAAGAAAGGAGGTGTGAGTGTGGCATCTCGGGGCATTCGCTATTTGGTTTATGTGACTGTGAGTGACTTCAAACAACAGATATTTGCTTTCCCACCGGACAGGGACACCTTTCATGGTGTCACAGGTCTGCATTCCCTCCAAAGACTCCAGGGGCAACTCCTTCCTGGCCTCCTTGGCTTCTGGCTGCCTCCCTCCAGCCTCTGCCCCTGTCTTCACGTGGCCTCCTTCTCCCTGTGGGACTGTGTATCCTCTCCTCTTATTACAAGGACACCAGTCATTGGAGTTCATGCCCACTGGAAATCCGGGATGCTTTTGTCGTGAGAACCTTAATGAATTACATCTACAAAGACCCTATTTCCAGATAGAGCCACATTCTGAGCTTCCAAGGGGACATGAATTTGTGAGCTACACTATTTGAACATGACAGTGTATCTCCAAGACACTGTAGCACCGGCCCCCAAAGTGTACCAGGGTCGGAGAGAGTGGGGGCCACCCCTTTGCTGTTTCTTTGGGATCCGCCTCAGTATGGCGCCAGGTACTAAGCAGGTGGCTGTTGACCGACCTAGAGTAAACCAGAAATAAATTCAGAAAAATCAACCGATGCGTGACTTCATTAAAGTTCCCTCCATGTATACAGTTCTGTACCCACCATTGGCATCCCCTAGTCATCACTGCTGCCTGGTAGCAATGTACTGGGCATCCCACACCACACAGCACTGTTTACAGAGATGTGGACTTGTGACTCTGTCCTCTCCTCAGGACAGAGGTCAGCCCCATAGCTTCCCCAGCCCTACAGTTCACCTAGTGCGACCTCTGCAGACCTAGCTCTGTCTTGCAGTGTTCCCCTGCCCAAGAGCTAGCTGAGTCCAAAATCCACACAAAGGGCCTCTTCAGGTTCCCTCCCAGTCCTGTTCCAGCTCAGCCTTGTTCCCTAAATGTTCTCTGGTGGGAAAATAAACCAAACCAAACCCCAGAACCCTGGGTTGGTTCTCAGTGATATAAAAAATATTTGGATTTGGTTCGAGGTTGAGCAAATGAGTGCAGTTTGGTCCGGTTTTTGGTTCAAGGTTCAGGCCAAGTCTCTGCTCCAGACAGAAAGAATGTCCCTGGAATGAATGCCTCTTCCAACTAGGACTCAACAGCTGAAAGGCCAGGGTGTCCAATGGAGGCCGCCGGCTCAAAGGACTCCCAGGGACCTCCCTGCAGCTTCCAATCCAGGCCCCCAAGGCCTCAGGGACTGGGACTGGCAGCACACCTGCCCAGTTCTCTGGGCCCATGCCACCTTCCATGGCTAGAAGCAGAAGGACATGGCCCCACAGGCTAGGCACCAAGGCAGCTGAGCACACACCCTCAGCTCAAGTGCCTGGAGGCAGGGGCAGCTGGGGAGTGGGTGCCCCTACATAAATCTGCCACAGTGGCCACATGGCGCAGCACCTGCTCCCTCTCTCTGGTCGGGGTCTAAACTCAAACAGTGCCCAGCAGAGAACCCAGAGAACGAAATAGAACATTACACTGAGCAGGCAACAACAGGGAGTGGTGGGTACTGTGGGAGCCACGCAGAGGTATGCACATTCAACCCACCGCAGCCTGAGTTCAATGCACAAAGCATCCAGCTGCCGCTTGCTGGTTGGAGCAGCCTGCCAGAGGCACACACCACGGCTTCCAGAGCAAGCAGTCCTGCGTCCAGAACAGAGTTTCTGGGGGCCATTCTGCTCTTTCCCGCCCCAGACAGGAAGCCAGGCAGGGCCAAGGACAGGGCATCAAAAAGCCTCATCCCCAGGGAACAACTGCAGGGGACGGAGCAGCTGGGGGTGTTGGGGACACCTGGCAGTGAATCATCCCTGAGGAATGTTGAAAGGAAAACACAGTTGCACTCTAGCCTCCCTCCCACTTGGATCCACACATCAAAGGGGTCCTCGGATGCAGTGAACTTACTGGGCTGGATTGATCGGGCTTGCCCTGAATGTTGGACACCAGAGGGCTGGGATCGAAAAGCAGACCCTGAGAGACTGCGCCAATTCTGGGTTGTGGGGACAGACGCACCTCCAGCTACCACGGGGGAGACCAAGAAACACTGGCAAGGGAAGCAGAATGAAAGCGCGCAAGAAGGGCTCTAGTCCAAAACTCCTCTTTCTCAAGGCCTTGCCCTTTAAATCACCATCCAAACAGCAGCCTTATCAAAGGCAACTCAGGTGTTCCCTGATAGCCCAAAGCCTCTGCCCAGGCAAAGGGCCGCTTCTATTCTGCCTTGGATAGAAATCACAGCCTGAGACACAATCCAGAAATATTTCCGTGTGCTGGGCGCCCGGAGAGGATTAGACAGGAGCACATGTGATTTCAGCTTGGGTGTACTCGCCTCTCAACTATGCTTGCTACGTGCTGGATTCAATTATAGGTTTTCTTACACTTATATCTTCATTAGTTCTACATTGCCGAGTGGATGGAATGTGCTGTCAGCTTAAAAAAAAAAGTGTTGGTTTTTCTTCCCCCCAAGGATTCAACACTGTCCAGTCCTGTTAAAAAAAGAAAGGAAAAAAAAAATCTTGGCTCATGCATACATTGCTAATGGGTATGGAATTGATTCACAAGTCCCCAACTCTAGTTATATAAAAGTAATTACTGCAACCTAGAGTAATTGGTTCCATATCCAATGTTCACAGAAGGCTACATATGTATATGTCTGCGTGTGTGTGTGTGTGTGTGTGTGTGTGTGTGTGTATTTAGGATTGGGAGATTAAAAAATTTTAAATGAAAAAAAAAACATATTCAAGAACATTTAAACTACCCATACATAAACCCCTAAAAAAATTCTTTAACTGTGATAAAGATCTTGAAACAAACAAAAACGGCAGAGCTCACAAAAGATCAGAGCCCTTAAGATCCAAGCATTCCAAGACTGGGGAACAGGCCATTGGGTGCAGGAAGCCACGCAGAACAGGATCTCCAGAAGCCCGAAGGCCCATCCCACAGCCGGCCACTTGCAGCTTGTGGTGGTCACTTCCTGCTGGGTGGCGCAGCCTCCTCCCAAGCACCCATGGCCTCTGTCCATGGAGTTGCTTGTCCTATTTGCGGCTTGAGAACAACAGTTCTCACTCTGTCTCCCAGGTGGGTCCCAGAGGGCTGGAAGGCGTTGTCCTAAGAGGACACAGCAGGGGTAGCGTGGAACATTCCCATACAGCTCCAGGAGCACTTCAGGGAGGAAACAGATCCACGGAAAAGAACTGTGGAGAAGAAGGAACCTTTGTGGGAGAACAAGAAGACACCAAGGGTTGGAAACCAGGAAGGAAGTTAAAGTCAGGCCTTCCCCAGTGATGTGGATCAATTCACAGATTTGTGTCATGGATCTAAACGTGAGACTTGACATTCATCTCTGTTACGTGTCACACTTGGTTGGAGCCTAAGACCTTTGGCACTTTCTTTCCATCATCTATAGCATCAGTTTTCTATCCTGGCTTTGTTTCATCTGCAAATATGATAAACCTGCCTTCCATATCTTTATTGAGACCATTCATAAAAACGTTGAATAAGGGAAAGCCCTCCCCCTACCCAGAGTCCTCCACACAGATAGGTCTCCATCCATTCATCAAGAAGTGTTGTTCAACAGATGCATATTCACCTGCCCACTCTGCTGTCCATCACGCAGTGCCCCATTTTACCTGCATGGGGGATTTAGGGGACTGAGAGGAAGTAACAACTCGGAAATCAGGTTGCTCATGATGTCTCCTCTTAGTTTGAGTTCACGAAGAGTGAGAAAACACGGCGTGCTAAAATGACCTAGTGGAGCATGCGAGCAATGCTGTGGACCCTGGCCCAGGCTACTATTGCAAATTCCACACCAAAACTGGAGGGACTGTTGGTTTCTCCTTGTGTTGTCTCTGGCCAGCCTCTGCGGATTCTCAGCCTGGCAACACAGGCCTGTTTAAAAAGTTCTGGCTACTATGCGGGGTCTGTTACACACTGCCTTTGATCCTGGGGTCTGGGCTGAAGCTCAAACTGTGTAATTTTTGTTGGATTCTGTTCATGCCTCCTTCTCACCTTTGGTTTCATCAGTCTGGAAGAGTCAGTCTTCCAGAAGTATGTCCAGGCCACCAGGGTCCTTGAGGGTGTCTCCTTGATATACAATCCATAAGGAGAGGCGAGAGAGGCCTTCCTGCCTGTCTTTCCTCCACCAGGAGGCTCATCCCAAGGACATGAGACATTCTCAAATCGGAGAACAAAAAGGTGTTAAATGTTTGAAATCAATAACAGGAAATCCAGTTAACTCCCAATACATTTAGTTATTTTTTAAAAGGCAGTGTGATTTTGGGGGATGCTCCACAGACAGAGGAGAGTTTAGATTCAGAACAGCTGTAGTCCGAAGAGCCCATCAGTCCCAGAGACCTAGCCTGAGTGGGGCCTGGGGTGCTTCTCCCCACAGTGGCAGTGGCAGTGGTTCGCGGCTGTCCCAGTGGAGCGGTCAAGCTACCACGTGTTCCCTTTTCACAAACTGACAGCAGTTATGATAAGAAAGAATTGTGTTGCCTATTTGAGAACAGAGTCCAGTAGGACAAGTGAATGAATTTCAGCTCCTTGTCCAGCTGGCTGGGAGGCAGCTGTTTCTTTGGAATGTAAACCCAGGTAGGGGCTGAGAGCTTAAAGTGGAAATGTATCTGCCACGGTCTTTCATGGGAGAGTGAAAGCACGGTCTAAAGGCAGATTCTTTCAGAGTCCTGGCCTCAGTTCCCTTCTCTGTAAAATGCTAGAGGCCTTGGGCAGTCGTGAAGATTTAGATAATAGTGCAAGCGGGTGCACTATGGGGGAAAGAAAGCAAAGGAGGAGAGAGAAAGAGAGAGAGAGGACATCATCTCACCATCCACTGCTCTGTACTGCCTGAGGCTAAACCAACTCACAGAGAAAGGCGGAGGCTGAGATAATTGTGTCCATCCAAAAAATATTTATTGTTCCAGATACTGTTCCAGGTGCCTCAATTACATTAGTGAATACAACAGATGAAAATCCCTGCTTTCGTGGAGAGAAGTGATGCTGAAACCTGATCAGACTGTGCCTGAAGCCCTACGGTCTCTAGACATTTGAATTACAGGAGCCAACATATTCCTGTAACATGTTAGCCAGGTTGAGGAGTTTGTTTGTTTTTGTTGTTTTGCTTTATTTTTATTTTTGTTTGTTATTGTTGTTGTTGTTACTTGCCATGTGTCCTAACTGCTACTGCCATCCTCTAGCCATGGTGGCACCTGAGCAAAACCCTGGGTCTGGTCACATTTCACTCCACATTCAAGTTCAGGAAGGGCACAGAAAACAAACTGTTTCTGTCTCTTTCTGAAAAACCAGTCACCTCTGGGTGGCACACAGCTCTTATAAATAGCCGGGAAGCAGATTCATGCTGAAAAAGGAATTTTAAAAATTTCAAAAAAGATAAAAGGAATGGGGAAAAAAAAGGAAAAATTCCACAGGAAATTGAAGAGGAATTGGGGAGATAGAATGTAACAAGCTTCACTGGACCACAGCCAGAACAACTGGCTGGAACAAGCCTCCCTTATTAAAAGCATCAGGAGAGCCTGTGTGTCCAAGAGCACTGGGACCTCCCTTCCCATGGCTCTCATGTGAGAGCAGTTTAATGAATGGAATTTCGGGTATAATTTGTATACATTGATAAGCGATGTCTATAAATTTTTATTCATTTTGTCCACTGAAGAGCACGTGGGAAAGATAATTCTCTGAACTCTAAAACCTCGCAAATGTCTTTTTTAAAAAAAAGAATTAGTGTTTCGTTCTCTTTGTCGGGTTTACTAAATAAAGAATCCCAGTTGTCTTAAAGTCTCATGGAATATGTCCTCCCATAACTAAGGAGCAGGACTAAGGATTCTGAAAAAACGTTCTAGAAAGATTTGTGAAAGCAACACACATGCCCCTTCCTTCTACTAGCAAGCAATCTAACAGGTAATTGCTGCCTTTTAATAAAGCCCTTTCTTCTACTTTGTAAGTTCCCATGGGCATTTGCTGCCTCACCAGCATCTGCACCTCATCTTCTGTTAACGGCACCAGCTTCTCTTGGAAAACCAATCTTCCTCCTCTTTCAGGCCTGTAGTTCAGCCAGGTCTGACCCCAGGTCTTGGCTACAAGGATGGACATGGGACCCAGACCCAGCCAATCAGAGCACCACATCCCTCCCTCCACCCACCACTACATGGAAATTGGTTTGGGGATGGTCACGTGGCCCAAACCGAGCCAATAAGAATCAGCCCAACAACTTCTGTTAAATTACTGCGAAAAACATCATCCCTTCTACTGAGGCTGCTTAGTGATAGGCAGCAAGCCAGAGTTACCAGGGCACTAATGGGGATGTGGCAGAGGGAGAGATGCAAACCTGATGATGCATCTGGGCCTCCAGATCCAGCTGTGCCTGAAGGAGGCAGGCTCTATCTATGAATTCTGTAAGTCTACAATGATACTTGAGTTCTCTTTTTTTTTTTTTAATCTTCTCTCTCTCTGCATTTTTTTTTTCTGGCTTGCTATGATTTGAAGGTGTCCCCTTCAAAATTTATATGAAATGTAATCCCTCTGGGGTTGTATTAACAGACAAGGCATTCAGGCACTTTGGGAGGTGATTAAGACATGAGAGCAGAGCCCTCATGAATGGATTCCTGACCTATCAAAGGGCTGGAGGGAACTAGCTGAGGTCCTTCCTGCCCTTCCTCCTTCCGCCGGCTGAGGACACTGCAACAAGGCACCACCTAGGAAGCAGACAGCAGCCCTCACCAGACACCCATGCCAGTGCCTTGATCTTGGACTCCTCAGCCTCCAGAACTGTAAGAAATAAATTTCTGTTCCTTATAAATTACCCAGTCTGGAGTATTTTGTTATAGCAGCACTAATGGATGAAGATATGGCTTCGGCCAGTCTGTTATGCTTTTATCATTTTCTTTGTCTTTGTTTTTGTTTGTTTGTTTGCTAGTTTGAGACAGGGTCTCACTCTGTAGCCCGGGCTGGAGTGCAGTGGAGTGATCGTGGCTCACTACAGCCTCAACCTCCTGGGCTCAAGTGATCCTCCTGCCTCATCCTCCTTAAACTACAGGTTTAGTAGCTTAAACTACAGGTGTGAGCCACCCAACCCAGGTAATTTTTGTATTATCTGTAGAGATGGGGTTTCACCAGGTTGTCCAGGTTGGTCTTTAAGTTTTGGGCTCAAGCAATCTGCTTGCCTCAGCCTCCCAAAGCACTGGGATTACAGACGTGAGCCACTGCCCCTAGCCCCACTTGTAACATTTTCAGTCAAATTTCCTAGCTCATTCATAAGCAAAGGCTGCCTGGACACAATACAATCAATCATGGCAGTTTAGAAATAGCTTGGGTTCACCGTCTCCATTCCTCAGGCGCCTTCCAAAGGCTTCCTCTCTTTAGAAAGATGCAGGTTCACAATGCAGCCCTCCCTTCACTCTCTCTCACTACCCATCCCAGTGTTCCCTAAGCTGTGTTTGGAGACCCCACCTACCTCCAGTGACCCCCATCAACCTTTAAATCTGGCACTGTTGCTGAGGCCCAAGCCATTTTTCTGGAGGAACCCAAACTCCAGCTGTTGCAGGAAACATCCTTGTGGAGATAGACAGGTGACCACTAACTGGAGTCCTGGAATGCTTGACTTCAGAGAAGTTAGGAACCCTCTCAGGAAGAGCACCGTGGAAAATCAGCATGTCTTTCACCACAGATGTGTTCGAATTCTTCTCAGACAGGTTGCTGAAACCCAGCTCCCTGAGTCCTCCAGCAAGCTCTGGGTGATTTCTACAAAATCTCATGATCACATCTGTTCATGTGTGTACAAATGCGTACATGACCACATTTCTATGTTCTTTTTGGGAAAGGCTGTTGAAGACCCTTTTTGCGGGGGCAAATGCATTGAGGAAAAGCCAAACGGTGGCTACTAGTGGTCCTCAAATCGAGTAGTGTTCACATGCACACCGAGGAAGGCTGGCCTCAGACCCTGAGCACTGCCCACGGCCTTCCAGGGACAGCTGTGGGCTAGGGGTCTACTAAAGTTCAAAGGACGTTTGCAACCACCTGCTCTGAGTGGGGCATGTGCTAGGCTGAATAATGGCTCCCAAAGGTGCCCATATCCAAATTCTTAGGACCTGTGAATGTTAGTTATATGGTGAAAGGGACTCTGTGGTGTGTGTAAGTCAAGGATCTGGAGATGGGGAAATGATTCTGCATTATCCAGGTGGCTCTGTCTCATCATAAGGGAGGCAGGAGAAGTCGAGTCAGAGAAGGCGATGGGATGACAGAAGAGGCTGCAGTGATGAGCTTTGGAGATGGAGGAAGAGGCCCTAAGCCAAGGAATGCGGGTGGCCACCAGAAGGTAAAAAGAGAAAAGCAACAGATTCTCCCCTAAAACCTCTAGAATGCCAATACCTTGACTGATTTTGGACTTGTGACCTCTAGCACTGCAAGAGAATAAATTTGTGTTGTTCTAAGCTGCTAAGTTTATGGTGACAGAAATCTAATATAGGTCCCATGACTCAAGGAGCCAGCAGGACCCCCTGTTCTCAGCACAAGCAGGCTTCCTAGGGAGGGTGCTACACAATGGCCAGCCTACCCCACAGAAGCCAAGACACCTTGGTCCCCTCAGCTCCGTCTCAGAGCCCTGCTGATGTAACTGAGCCAGCTGGAGCCTGTGAGGGGCAGGGCACTCAAGGTTACTCCACCAATCACCAACTCAGCTAGAACCGAATGGCTGTGGCATCTCCCGCTACTCCTGCAGGAAGCACCATATAGGAGAAAGTCCCCCTGACACATCATGGAAGACGTGCATTAAAGACGTGATGACCAGATGAGAGAAAACCATGTGCGTTTGTTTCCTACAGCCACCGTAATGAGTTACCATTAAGTCAGTGGCTTTAAATAATTAGAAATGTGTCCTCTCACAATTTTAGAGGTCAGAAATCCAAAAGCAGTTTCTTTCATAGAAAACCAAATATCTCATTTTCTTACTTAGAAGTGGAAGCTGAACCTTAAGTACACACCAACATAAAGTTGAGAGCAATAGACACTGGGGACTCCAAAAGGAGGGAGGGAGAGAGGGAGGGAGTGAGAGAGGGAGGAAAGGAGAAAGGGAGGCAGAAAGGGAGGGAGGGAGGGAGGAAGGAGGGGATGGGCTGAAAAACTTTCTATTGGGCACTCTGTTCAATTATCTGGGTGACAGAAGCCAAACCTCAGCATCACACAATATGCTCATGTAACAAACCTGCATATCTACCCCCTGAATCTAAAATTTTTTAAAAATCAGTTTCACTGGCCAAAGTTAGAGAATTGGCAGGGCAGATTCCTTCTAGAGCCACTGAGGGGAGAAACCGTTTCCTTGCCTTTTTCTGCTTCAAGAGGCTGCCCACATTCCTTAGCTCGTGACCACTTCCTCCCATCACTCCAACTCCTCGCTTCCGTCATCACGTCTCCTACTCACTGTAGTCCTGCAGCCCTCTTATGGAAACTGTCACGATCACACCCAGCCCATCCAGATAATGCAGGATCATCTCCCCATCTCAAGACTCTTCACTTAGTCACATCTGCCAAGCGTTTTGCCATATAGGGTCCTGGAGATTAAGACATGGACATTCGAGAGGCCATTACTCAGCCTACCTCTCGCCCTGGCACCCCCACCCATTCTTCACCCTCTCTGCCCTGCTCTGTGCCCTGGCAGGCCAACCTCTGCAGCCTGCATCACCTGCCCCTTGCCCTGTGGTTCCCAGCTTGGTTTGGCCAATAGGAGGCACAGTCCCACTCCCCACCTGCTCCACTGCAGGTCTAGTCATGGCTGTCTGCCCACAGCTTCTGGAAGGCAGAGCCCCTTTCCATGCCCCAGCTGTCTCTGGGCTCCAACAGCACCTGTCCCTCTTTTCCCATTCAGTTTTGGAGTGGTCATGGCTTCCTGCCAGGGCTGACCCCTGGGTGCCTCTCCATTTCTTACTGGTCCCCTTTGTCCTGCCCTGAACTCTGGTGTAACTCTCCTCTGTGTGTGCCACCTGTTTCCTGCCAAGACCTGATGGATGCAAATTGTCAGATGCAAACCCATGTTCCTTATTAGAAGAGCTTTATTCCAAAGGAGACTAGAGGTAGAGGGAGTGTGCAAACAATGACATACAGTCACTTACCAGAGGGGAGGGGGTGGTGGCCTGTCTGCCCATTGACCAGTCAGGGTATCCATCAGAGTAAACCTGGGTTTCAAATGAAATCACCTTGGCTTGTGGTATGGTTTGGCTATGTCCCCATCCAAATCTCTTCTTGAATTGAAGCTCCCATAATTCCCACATTTCGTGAGAGGGACCTGGTGGGAGGTAACTGAATCATGGAGGTGGTTTCCTCCATGCTGTTCTTGTGATAGTGAGTGAGTTCTCACAAAATCTGATGGTTTTATAAGCATCTGGCATTTCCCCTGCTGGCACTCATTTCTCTCTCCTGCCGCCCTGTGAAGAGGTGCCATCTGGCATGATTGTAAGTTTCCTGAGGCCTCCCCAGCCATGCAGAACTGTGAGTCAATTAAACCTCTTTTCTTTATAAATCACCCAATTTTGAGTATTTCTTCTTTTATAGCTTGACAGACAAGGGTGCCCACCAAGATGAATGACAGTGTCTGAGATGTGGACAGAATCCCAGTGCTCAGAGCAATAGAAGTTGCCTAGAATGTAAAGGAACATCTTTAGCGAGTCATGGGAACCAAAATAGAGGCCAGAAGGAAGAGCACAGGCTTTGAAATCAAATGTGCCTGGGTTCAAAACTTCCTAGCTATATGTCTGTGAACACATCTTGGCCTCTGAGTCTCAGTTTTGTCGTCTGTAAGATAGGATCATAAAGCCTCCCTAAAGGGCTATGACGAGAACTAAAATAACAGATGATACAGAATTGGGCCTGGTCCATGGAAGTCTTCAGTAGCAACCAAGTGTTGTTGTAACCTTTGCTAACCATGAGAACTAACTAAGTTTAAGACTATGCTGGTAATGTTTATTAACTAGTACATGCTTACATTGACATACCATGTTCATTGGTGTTCATTTTGAACATCTCACTTCCCCTTACAGATTGTTCATAACAAAGGACAGCACCAGCTTGCCATTTTGACAACCACACTAAGACTCTCAGACTGGGGTTTACCATATTAACTTGTTGACCTTTCAAATTAAATTCAAATTCAAGTTAATCTTTCTGAATTGCTAACCAAACCAAAAATTTCCAAACCTCCATCTGAAGAACATGAAGACACATTTCACAATGAGGATATACAGAGAGCAAATAAACACATGAAAAGGTATTCAACATCACCAGCCACTAGAGAAAGGCAAATTAAGACCACAGTCAGATATCACTAGACTCCCAGTAGAACAGATAAAATTTTAAAATAGTGACAATACCAAGTGCTGGTGAGGATGTGAAGGGACTGAATACATATACTGCTGATAGGAATGTAAAACAGTACAACCACTCTGGAAAATAGTTTAGCAGTTTCTTTCGAAACTAAGCATCTACTCATCAAACGATTCATCAATTGCACTCCTGGGCATTTCTCCAAGAAAAAAATGAACATTTACATCCATGCAAAATACTTACACATAAAAGCTTACAGCAGCTTTATTTGTAAGACCCCCAAAACTGGAAACAATCAAAATGTCCCTAAATAGGTGAATGGTTAAACAAACTGCATCTATTTATACCCTGGAATACTATGCAACCATGAAAAGGAATGAATAATTTGTTGCATGCGGTAACTTGGATGGATTTCAAGGGCATAAGGCTGAGTAAAATAAGAAGAAGCCAATCTTGAAAGATCATATACTCTAGGATTTCGTTTGTATGACATTCACGAAATAACAAAATTATAGGGATGGGAACAGATTAGTTGTTGCCACAGGTCAGGGATGGGGTGAGCACGACCGTAAAGGGGTAGAGATCTTTGTGGTGACAGAACAGCTCTGTACCTTGATTGGGGTGGTAGCTGCACAAATCTACACATATGATGAATGACATAGAACTATACACATCCCTTGTATTAGTGTCAACTGCTTGTTTTTGACATTATACTATAATTATGTAAGATGTAACCATTGGGAGAAACTGGGTGAAGGATAGGAGGAACCGCTCTGTAATATTTTTGCAACTCCCTATAAACCCATAATTATTTCAAGTTAAAAATTTGAAAGCAAGTATTAAATACAAATCTATCTACACACCAGACTGAATCTGAAGCAAGTCCATGCACTTCCTGAGTCCACTTTCTGGAATAAAAGGAGGCCTCGACCCAGGCTCAGAAGCCAGCGCGGGCAGAGTTGCTACTTGCTGCAGCCAAGGCTTTCCCTACTGACCAAGTGCTGAACAATGTGGTCACTCCTTCCCTCAAGACAAACCCCCACAGTCAGCCATTGGCTGGGACACAGAGGGGCTGTATGTTTTATAACACTGTTCATGGCCACGAAACTGCCACTCCTACTCCTTGGAAATCAGCCAAAAACTCAAAGCCACTTCCTTTCCCAAACATCTTTCTTTGGGGACAAGGTATATCCTTGATTACCCTTCACTTCTTTTCCTGCCTCTTTGGAATTTGGGGAAGCAGGCTGAGGACCCCTCCCCCCACCCCACCCCCATACTTTAGGTTTTGATGGATGGAGGGAACCAGAAGAAAAGGAATCCAAAACCACCTGATGCATATCTAAAGGCTGCTCTTCACTGATCAGAGAGTGGGTCTCCATTGGGATGGTTGATTTCATCATCACTGAAAAACCAAGCAACGCTGATACAAGAGATGTGTATAGTTTTGGGTCATTCATCACATGTAGATTTGTGCAGCTACCACCCCAGTCAAGGTACAGACCTGTTCCATCACCACAAAGACCTCCCTGGTGCTGACACTTTATGGTCGTGCTCACCCCCATCCCTAACCCATGGCAATGACTGATGTGTTCTCCATCCCTATAATTTTGTTATTTTGTGAATGTTATATAAATGAAATCCCAGAGTATATGATCTTTCGAGATTGGCTTATCGTTATTGCACTCGGCCTTTTGCCCTTGAAATCTATCCTACCCGCCAGCAGACAGGTGCTCAGCACTGTAGCCTCTCGCTCCCTCCAGGCCATGGGCCTTTGAGAAACAAATGCTCTGAACTTCCATCTCTTGGAACCCTGTTCTAAGATATTGTTTCATGACAACCACAGGACGAAAGTATTCTTCCTCTTATCAATAATAAGAATCTGAGGTCATCCCACTGGTAACAATTGGAGCCAGGCTTTAGACCTGGTCTATCTGATTCCCAAGAAAGACAGAACCCCACTCTGTGTAAATAGTGCTGTTTCCATGCAGACTGCAGGGCCCTGAGTTTAATAAGTTCATATCTGGATCCTACTAACTGGAATGCTCACTATCCAAAGAGTCTTAACTACCTGGGATTTGTTTTAATCAGGTGTGATAAAACACACAGGCACAGAAATGATTTTCAATAAGAAGTTTTGTCTCACAGTTCTCTGGAAGCAGGAGGTATGGCACACCACACAGGGCCACGAAGGGAAGCGCCAGGACAGTCAGGAGGGCAGAGGGAGAGAGAGGGAAATGTGGAAAAAGGGGGGAAACTTTACTGTGCTTTTTGCGGGAAGATATGGGTGAGGCAGGGCAAGCAGGCTTAGAATGGGCTAGTCTGAACAATTTTAGCAGGCTCTGAGGTGTGAGGGTGGGTGTCCTGCCCTGGGATAATTGGGGCAGGTGGCCAGTGGCCTACAGCATAAGAGCCTACATAAAGGTGGTGGTGATGCCAGGAAGTGGTGGGCTCTGGATTGGTTTGTTTGCATAGGAAAGGCACATTTGCAGGCCAGTGTTTTACTATCTTTAGGAATTGGCCAAGCCCTCCAGTGTCTGCAAAATCTCAACATGACAAAGTGTCAAGTATAGAAACCAGAAAATGTGGTTATTACAAAAGTCAATGAAAATAACCGCAAGCCAAATCAAAACCCACCAAGGAGAGGAATCCATTTTCAATGGGGAGTTCTCTCTGGGAGAAACCAAGCTAGGTTCCTCTGTCCATTCTGTCCTTGGTGCTTGTGCTGTCCTGGCGAGAAGTCCAGCCGTGTCCATTCAGGGTAATGTGCTTGTGTGCTCCCCTTCCCCCAACTGGACCCTTGGCTGAGACTTTAAAATTCTAACTATGCATTCATGCAAGGGAGCTAGGTAGGAAAATGATGGGCTGTGGACAGTCCTCGCTGGTTTTTACCCAATCTAGAAAGCAGCCAAGTGCTCAGGGCTGCCCTCCCCTCCCACAGTCTTTCCTTCTGACCGACAGGACAGAATGTTCCCTGTCCCCAGAGACCAAACAAAGGCATAGGAAAATGGTTGCCCCAGGACATGGCTGTTAATATGCCAACAAACTATGCCTTCTGTCAAGATGTTCTCATGGGCAAAAACTTCACACAAAGCCTCAAGATACAACTCCTCTCTCTCCCTAACTTAACATCCATACCTAAAGAAAGAGCCTCCTTTGCAGTCCTTCCATCATCATCATCACCATCATCATCATCACCATCATCACCAGGCTACCATGTACACATGCCACTCTGCTTGCTGTATCTCATTTATTCCTTCCAACAACGTTTCAATCAAGTATTACGTTTATTCCCCATCGTGCAGATGAGGAAACTGAGGCTTAAGAGATGAAGTAATTGGGCCAAGCTCATTTACACAATTCAACATAGGTCCTCATGGTCTTTCCAACAACTGTTGTCCGTACATATAGCCACCATCCTTCTCAGCAAACTAACACGAGAACAGAAAACCAAACACCACATGTTCTCACTCATAAGTGGGAGTTGAACAATGAGAACACATGGACACAGGAAGGGGAACATCGCATACCAGGGCCTGTCGTGGCGTGAGGGGTTGGGGAGGGATAGCATTAGGAAAAATACCTAATGTAGATGACGGGTTGATGGGTGCAGCAAACCATCATGGCACATGTATACCTATATAACAAATCTGCACGTTCTGCACATGTATCCCAGAACTTAAAGTATAATTTTAAAAATTTAAATTTAAATTTAAAAAGGCCCATTTGCAAAGACAGCACCATAGCCTAAGGAGAAGCTTTGATTCGGAATAGCAAAGCTTCCCACCCTCTCCATCCCTTCCCATATATCCAGGTCAAAGTGTCCTAGACTCAGGGGAAGGAGGAGAGATTGAGGTGAAGCACAGGGAAGCACAGGAAGAGAAAGGAGTATCCCATCTCCTGGCTCTGGACTTGGCCCAAAGAAGATTCAGAGGGTAGCAGAGGCCCTGTGCAGTTTTCCCCAAACTTCAGTCGCTTACGTATCACCCCATGTATTTTGGCTGTGACTTTTCACCTGTGGTAGTATTTACTTACTATTTTTCTTTAAATCGACTGTTAAATAATTCTTTTTTAAAACTTCCTCCTAGCCAGTAGTTTCCTGGAAAACAGAAACTTGATCTGCTAGTTATATTTTTTCTGATACTCATGAAAATAACTATGCTACAATTTACATTTCTAAATGTTTGAATTGATATTCACCTTGATGGTTGCCCCGCTTGGGAAAACGGTGTGTTCATGTCATCTCTCCCAGGTAACATAACTACGCTTTCAGATCTGAGCCCTGGAGAACGGAGTGTATCACTGGAGGGGGATCTTTTGGAACGCCTCGGTAACCAGAAGGAAATGATCGACCAGCGTGTGGTATGTGTCAAAAATGCCAAGAAGAAGACCAGAGCTGAGAAAAAAATGCAAGGAAGAAAAAGCTGAAAACATTATGTTCAGCCCCGGCTGTCACTAAAACATCATGTCCTGTGAGACCACCAGTTTGCCACATGCTGGAAAGAAATGCCTGCAAGGTATTCCTGCGTACCTTCATGAGCTTACTCTCTGAGAAGACCCTGACCTTTGAATCTCATAGATAGCAAATGACCGACCTGTGGCTCCCTTCGGAAATGATAGGCATGCACCCCCACAAACTACTTGGTTTTGCTCTGTCTACAACCCCTCATGCCCACAGAGGCCAGGCAGATAGCAAACGAAGTGTCACAAAAAGCTACAGTGCACGCAGGATGAGAAATGGTCTCTGACGGTAGCCTCAGGAGGGGGAGGCATGAGGGGACGGTGAGGACCGAGGGAAACTGGGCATCAGCTGATTATTTCGTGCCCTAGCAGGGATCTACTTTGGCCAAATGTTCAGATATTGTTTAAGGAAGCTGGAGAAAGATACTGTTATGTGTGTGCTCTTAATTTTAAAGTATTGAACATCCAAATTAAAAAGAAAGAAACTCTATAGAGGACACCATATGGACCAAATTTGGTCTAGAGGTTTCTAGTTGTAGCCTCTGTGTTTGACCTTGGACCATAGCTGCCTTCTCTGTGGAGATGAAACCTTATGCATCTTATCTTATAGTCCCCACAACGCCCATGAGGATGGCCTAGGTGTCCCGATGTTAGAGGCAGGGATGTAGCATTGTGGTTATGAGAGCAGGCCCCAGAATCTCACTGTCTGGGTTCCTCGGCTGTGTGACCTTGGGCAAGTTCCTTCATCTCTCTGTGCCCCAGTTTCCTCATCTACAAAGCGAAGTTGAAAACAATGATAGGATGTCAGGAGGTGTAGTCAAAGGAGATTATGAATCTACCTCGTTAAGCGTATATTAAGCATCCAAAAAAGTATTGGTTCTTGATATCGATAAGTGACTTGTTTGAGGTCACACAGCTTCTACATGGCAGAGTCCAGATCTGCTGACTGCAAAGCCAGTGCCCTTTCCACCAGACCACATGTTTCTCTATCACACCAACAGCAAATTAGGTCGCCTGCAAACCCACAGCCCGGTTTACCACCATGCCCAAATCAAACTTCCAAGAAAGTTACTCTGACACACTTTTAGCAGAATGCATAGCCATTGTGTCACAGCCTGGGAAATTAGGTTCAGGTGAAACCTCTGTGGGGCCACAGGAGGAGCTCAGTGTGTGAAGCCAGGCAGGCCTCAATCCAGACCCAAGCTGCATGACCTCCCTCTCTAGGCCTCAGTGTCTCAATCTGATAAATGAGTATAATAGTGTTACTAATAGTTACCTGCTGCAGTGTGGTCTTAATGAAACAACATGAGGCCAAGCTCTTCAGAAACTGAGAAGAACCACACCTGCTAATGTGGTAGCTAATGTCTACAATTATTCAACTCTTATATGGTAAGAGAGTCAGCAGTCCTGGGTTTGACAGGACAAGGCCAGGCTGCAGAAGATGGAACCAGGGAGTGGCTCTGAGCCTCCTGAACCAAGGCTTAGAGCTGGAGGGGAGCAGGGAAGGGGTCTGCATTCATTGCCAGGATGTTGAGAAGACCAGACTGGATGTGAATCTGGGTGGGGCAAAAATTACTTCTCCTTACCGAGGAATAAAGAAGTCTAAGCCTCCCCTTCCAAATGGGAAAGACAGAGTAGATCAATTAATTATTACTTAATTAATGAATGAACTGTTAAGTAAGAAAGTGTGGGAATACAGGACTCAAATGGACACAGCAGTTTTTAAAAACTGATGTCTCTAAATAGGATACTTTTGTGCATTTTATTGATGTTCAAAAGAAAATAACTGTAAGAAAATAATGAACTCCAGTTTACAATATCCATTCTAAAGTAAACTAGTTAGGGGGTGTGTACTGATGTCTGAAACTTACTCTGAAATGCACCCCCAAAATTAAGATGGATGGATAGCTAGGAGAGCTAGACAGAAAGTTATAAGATAAAGCTAAGTAGACTAAAATGTGAACGCCTGTAGAATCTAGGTGACAGACATTTGAGTGCTTGCATTAAAATTATTTCAACTTTTCTCCACTGTTTGAAAATCTTTTCTTTAAGTTCTTAGAAAACTTGATGCTTACAAAATAATTTTAGTAGTAAGAAAAATAGTTATATTATAACCTTAGCAGGAAAAGCAAAATAACCATCTCAGCTACATAGAGACTCCTCTGCCACCATGATGGGATTTAAGCGCTTGAGAAAAGACACCCTTTTGAAAAAAGAGGGGAAAAAATGTCACCCAAAATATTATCATTGGAGATGAGTTCATTTGCACCTTGACGACTTCTGCCTTTCCAGAATCCAGAATCCTCTTTTCTGGTTAGGGTGTCCTTAAAGAAAACACCCCTCAAGTTATTGCCAATGTACATAGAAGGGACAGAAAAACTGGCAATCAGCTGAGAATAAAATAGATTTGGGTAATAACAAGAGGTAAGAGGCCACCACTAAGGGAAGTTGGGAATAGGGTTGGATAAGGACTAACCCCTTTTCTGAACACAGTCTCCTAGTGACTGCATCACAACATTGCCGTATTGTGTCATACGGACAGGAAAATTGAGGCACAAAGCTGTTAAGAGACTCGTCCCTGGTCACAGAACTCTAAAAATATAATATGATCACTAGGAGCAGCAACTTCACCACCTCTGCTGTGGGTTCTGCTCTACCCAATGCACCTGCCCTAAAGGACAGGAAGTCAGTGGGAAGCCAAGAGCAGGTATGCCCAGGAGTGGGGTGGGGAGGATACCAGAGGAGCTGCATTCCTAGGCTTTTGTGAAGGGCATTGACTCCATCCCACTATTTCCAAGTGGGCAAACAGCTCTCTGGTTCTCTGCCATTACTGTTCGGGGAAGGCATTCTAGCCTCCGGGTTGGGGTAGACAAGGAGCCAGCAAAGTTACACACACCCCATCATTTTCCCTTCACCATCAGTCCCAAAGCAAACCTTTCTGCCATCATGTTCACCTGTCACTTTGCTGATGTAGAAATATTCAAGGGGTGGGCCATGGAAGGGTGGGAGGGAGGCAAGGAAGGGGAACAAGGGTTTTCTGATCAGGTCCAAACACTCAGTGAGATGACCAAGGCACCTCCCCGTGACCCCTGAGATGCTCCAATGGCAAGTCAGCTTGGAGCCCACGATTCCTGAAAATGCTTGTTGAACAGCCTCTTGGAGAGTCAGTCAAGCTTGGAATTGCTCAGAACATCTTTGCCCATTAAAATGCCTTTTTTTTTTTTCTTTGCAAAATCTGGCTGTTCTTCCTAAAATGTTTTGACTAGAAATTTTTTAAATGTCTTCAACATATTTCTGGGCCATTTTTTGAAACTAGGGGGATTTCAACTGCCACTCCCCCCAGAGAACTTTCCCTGCTCCACACCACACCATGAAGCAAGGGTCCTGAGTCAGACAGCACAGGTCATAAAGCTAGAATCATCGTAACAGCATCCCGGGCCAGGGACACAATGCAAGCATGTCACACACCTTTGACCAATAGAAGTGGCCTCCCAAAACTGGGTCAAATCCAGGAAAATAAGCACTGGGGTGGAAGAGGTAAAATGAACAACTAAAGCATTTCAGATGACAGTTCAGAATCATTCAGTTGACAAATATTTATTGAGCATCTACTAAGTGCCAAGCCCCCAGGTACAATGCTCAGCTGTCTTAGAGCTCATGGTCTATGATTCATTCATGTGCCCAATCTCCTAAGACGTGCAACATCTAAGCTGCCCTCCAGGCCCTTAATGGATTTATGTGCTAACTGAGACCACTCAGACAGCAGACGAAGGGTGTATAACCAGAGCCATGCTGAGTGACAAGGACATGACTACATGGGAGACCGGAGCCCACTGCAGGGTGGGAAGAACTCAGGTAGGCAGCAGAAAGGAGGCCACTTGGGTTGCAGTTAATCCCAAGACAAACCCTGTTTGCCACCCAGTTCTCAAACTTCTCTTCCTAGTCTTTGAGACCTCACAATGGCAAGCTGACAGCTTCCAGGAAAAGGGGAATTCATGATGTCAACAACAGGAGAAACTGGATGAAAGAGCAGCAGATTCAGAGTCCTGGGGCTTCCTGTTTTGCTGACGTGAAACCCCCTGAGAAACCTTCTGTCCTGACTACTCCAAGACACTCAACAAACATCGCTTTTGGTTCTTCCCAGAATCCTGCCAGTTTGCCAACTGTATGGATGTCCATGGGACCCTGCTGGAAAAGATGCCCCCAAGCACCTCGACTGTGAAACTGTATGTCAGATGGGTCCCCTCTTCTCCACAGAGCAGGGAGGAGGGCAGTTTGCAATAGGTAGTTTTACTTGGCTCTGTCTCTCTACCACCTAAGATGTGAGCTGTGACTCTGGAGTCCTGGAAGGATGTATCTGGACTTCTTGGAACACAGCAGGCTCCCTGGATTCTTGAACCCAATGAGAATTGAGATGCTTTGTTTTGATCTCTGCCCTGAGCCAGGGACGATCAAAATACTCTGGATTTGTACTTATGTAGGTAGCTCCATTTTTAGGCAAAACTGCACAGGGCGACTTAACTGGTGTTGGCACGTCCCGGGGTAGCATCCCTTGCTGCCCGCGCCCAGCCTTGTAAGTCTGTGCCTTGGCTCATCAGCCCAAAGCGGGACATGAAAGACTCACTGAGCTACTGAGCTCCGTCTTTAATGACATTTTAAAAAATGTTTAAGAACCACCATAAAAATCCATTGGATGGCATTTTTTTTCCATTTTGGCAAAACTAGAGTCATAGTCTATGTTATTACAAACTCAACCACAAGAGAAGAAAGTCGGCCAGTCACAATTTAGAAAATCACATTCCAGTAGGACTGGAAGCACATATTAGCTGAGCAGAGATGTGTCCAGTCACATCTGCCTTTTTCCACAGACACAGCTCCCCTAAGTCACTGTTGAGCAACCTGGCTCACTTTTCCAAGCAGCCTCTGCGTGCTGGAGATTGACCTGACATGATTCTGTTTCTCCAACCTACAGACAGGGGAGCCTTGCACTTGGTATAGTTTGAAGAGCCGCAAAGAAGACCCCATTGACTTGGTAGGACATGAAGTGACCCACTTCACTCCTTACCAATTTAGGATTCATTGGATGGAATATTAACTCTGAAAGTTCCCTTATAAATGTGGAGTGTCCCTGGGAGGGATAATGTATTTAAGCCACATAGCCCATCCACACTTTAGCATGAAGTAGTCTAATCTTTTCATGAAGTATCTACTCTGAACCAGGAATTTAAGTAGTTTCTTTGACAGTCACATAACCAGACCTTAAAGAAATTAAACTTTGTAAAATTTTGATGAGGGAAAGTTTGGACATGTCCTAGATAGCAAGGGGTTAGCATGAGGATGCTATATGGACAAGACCGCCAACATTCAGAGAGGTAGAGGGCCAAGGAGAAAGTGATTATCTTGTATGGGGAACTCAAGGCAGGCTTCAGAGAGGTGACATTTCCGCAGATTTTGAAGGACAAGGAGCAGACCAACAGGTAGCCAACATAAGGGAATTCTGGGTAGAAGAAACAGCATGGGGCCAGGCTCAGTGGCTCCCGCCTGGAATCCCAGCACTTTGGGAGGCTGAGGTGGGCAGACCATCTGAGGTCAGGAGTTTGAGACCAGAGCCTGGCCAACATGATGAAACCCAGTCTCTATTTAAAATACAAAAATGAGCCAGGCATGGTGGTGCGCACCTGTAATCCCATCTACTTGGGAGGCTGAGGCAGGAGAATCACTTGAACTTGGGAAGTGGAGGTTGCAGTGAACCGAGATCCTGCCACTGCACTCCAGCCTGGGTGGGTGACAGAGGGAGATCCCATCTCAGGGGGAAAAAAAAAGAAAGAAAGTAAAAGAAAAGAAATGAAAAGGAGAAACAGCATAGGAACATGTACCAGTGTGTAAAATGACACTGTGTATAGATCAGTCTGAATTCCAGCTAGAATACTCAAGAGAATTCAAGATGAGTTTAGAAAATGGACTATTAACAAAGGTGTGTGTACATTATAGGGAAACCACAAGAGACAGTGTAGGAGTTGTGGGGGTTGGGGGTGCTGCACCACCCCTAGATGCAAAAGATGGAAGGAGGCAGCAGTTATCTGAATACAGCAAGAGAAAATTATGTAGAGAGGACCACCTTGAAAGGATCTGAGACTTCTAAGGCACCACTGAGGGAATACCCCCACCTCTCTCCTCCCTCCTCAGATCTCTTGTGGGACCCCTCCCGCCATGAGCAACCCAACCACAAGCCAGAGGTTGGGGCAGGGCAGCCTGGCCAAGCATCCCTTGCAGTCAGACTGTTGGGGTGCAGAGCTGGGCAGAGACAAGTAGAGTGAGGCTCTGGGGTGGAGGTAACTGGAAAATGCCCAATAGAGTGTATGAGATGTGGCTGGAACATGGAGTATGGGTGAGACAGGAGACAGAAGGACATGGAGCAGGGATGTGACCGCAAAGGACCTGTTGGGCTGAGAGCGAGCAGGAACATTGAACTCCGTGGTCATAGAGCCCCCGGCCTGTGCTGCAAGCCCTGGATGCAGTGCCCATCAAACGACCCCTGGCAGCCAATAACTTCCCAAGTTGCACTTTGGAAAGTGACCCCAGCCGTTTTTATCTCCTGGAGCTCTGGACACTGCAGGTGGGAGCCTATGGAAGCAGAAGGGAAGTGTCTACCAGTGGCTACCCCAGAGAACACCACCGAGTACATCTTGAACCAGTTAAACCCAGTCTATCTCTTGTATTTCTAGTCCATTCCACCTTTTTTTCCCTGCTGACGTATAAAGAGGGCCCTGAGATGAGAAACTCCACAGGCGCAGGTTTCCCAGAAAGACGAGAAATGTCTGCTTTCCCCCAGGGACAGCGCCAGGCGGCCAGCCGAGAAGCCAAGTCAGTCCTGCCCTGTAAGGCTTCAGAAAAAAGACAAGCATCAGCCCCTCCTGTCTGGGAAACATTCAAAGCAATCTCCGAAGTGATTCATTAAAAGTCCTCCTATGGCAGAAGACCATCACCCAGATGTGAAAATAAACACAGAGGGAAATTCCAGCATCAGAACGGTGTCAAGTCTTTAAACAAATGCATGGCTATTTCAGGGAAGGGAAGAATCTTCTGACTATCTTTCCAAGCCCTCAGAATCCAAGTCAGACTCTCTCCACAAAGCAGGCCAGGCAAATTCCCACGATGCCAGACTGGGAAAAATGTGAAAACACTCAGTTGATTGTGGGCACAGTGACTCTCTGGGGCCCTTCCCAATTGCACTTCTCAGCAACCCCGCTCCCCATGCCAGGGCCAGCCACCCAAGCTTACCAAGCGCCCGATGGTGCAGCCCTCAGCTCAGCCTTCATAAAGCATAAGTTAAAGCAGAAGCAATCCTTTCATTCTACTGAAATAAATCATCACAGAAAAGAAATGGGACATGAACCAATATCAAGCAAAACAGAGAGTGTATATATACCAATAGAAATAATAAAAATAATAAAAATGGGGGCCGGGCGCAGTGGCTCATGCCTGTAACCCCAGCACTTTGGGAGGCTGAGGCGGGCGGATCACCTGAGGTCAGGAGCTTGAAACCAGCCTTGCCAACATGACGAAACCTCGTCTCTACTAAAAATACAAAAATTAGCCAGGCTTGGTGGTGGGCACCTGTAATACTAGCTACGGGGGAGGCTGAGGTACAAGAATCACTTTAACCCAGGAGGCGGACAAGGCAGTGAGCCGAGATTGCACCACTGCACTCCAGCCTAGGCAACAGAGCAAGACTCTATCTCGAAAAAGAAAGAAAAAAGAAAGAGAGAGAGAGAGAGACAAGAGATGAGAAGAGAAGAGGAGAGAGAGAGAAAGCAGAAAGAAAGGAAGAAAGAAGGAAAGAGGAAAAGAAAGAAAGAAAGGAAAGAAAGAGAGAGAGAAAGAAAAGAAAGAAAGAAAGAAAGAAAGAAAGAAAGAAAGAAAGAAAGAAAGAAAGAAAGAAAGAAAGAAAATATAAGCATGCACACAGAATACGTGTTTTCATGTCCAGTGTCTGGCAGGGTGAATGGTACACAGTAGACATTTGATAAACATGAAGGAAGGCAGGGAGGGAGACTGTCAACTCAAGTTGTCCTGGAACCCACGAGTTGCTGAAGCACTGACCATACTTGGGGTACCCAGTAGAACCACAGCTGACTCGCACTCACCGCCAATTAACTGGTAAGATTTGGAAAAGCCTAAGTTCCTTAAAGCCGAGTCCAAATCCTTCCCATCATAAGATATCAAACTGCTCCCACACAGCTGGAATTTATTCTGTTGTGTGTGTGGTAAAATACACATAACATGAAATTTACCATCTTAACCATTTTTAAGTGTTAAGTGCAGTGGCACTGAGCACATTGTGCTATTATTAGCCCCATCCACCCACAGAACTCTTTTCATCTTGCAAAAGTGAAACTCCATACCCATTAAATAACTCCCATTCCTTACTGCCCCCAGCCCCAGGCAACCACCATGCTATTTTCTGTCTGAGTTTGACTATTCCGGCACCTCATGTAAGTGGCATCATGCAGTATTTGTCTCTTTGTGTCTGGCTTACTTCACTTAGCATAATGTCCTCTCAAGTTTCATCTGTTTCATAGCATAGGTCAGAATTTCCTTCTTTTTCGCAGCTGAGTAATATTCCACTGCCTGTATACACTACGTCTAACAAGATTATCCACTCTTCTGTTGATGGACACTTGGTGGATTCCTCCCTTTGCCATTGTGAATAATGCTGCCACGAACATGAGTGTGCAAGTCTATCTCCAAGACTTTACTTTCAATTCTTTTGGGTATATGCCACTGATATTACATTTTAGCAATGAAATTTCCCCTGAATGAGTCAATCATCTAGCTGTCAAATGAGTCAAGAACACAGCAATGGTGAACTTATTCACACTTAGATTAGACTGTACCCTGTGCATACAGAGTTATGAACCTGTGAGAACCCCTCTCCCAGTCACAGGCAGCTACACATTCTCAGTGAAGATCAGTGCAAAGGGCAGCATTCCAAAGCCTGAGAGACTCAGGTGCAAATCTCAGGACGAGCCCTTATTAGCTGTGTGGCTTATGCAAGACAGTGAACCAAAACATTCCTCAGTCTCTTCCCTGCAAACTGAGGATAACAAAATACTCTTCTCCTCACATCAGTGAAGTGAAGGCTATTGAGAAAGTGTCCAAGGTGTCTGGTGTGTTGTGAGCACTCCGCAAACACTGCACTTCCTCAGCTCTAAGATGCCCCTTCTTTGTTCACAATTTCACATTTCTACAGTCATATTTCCAAATTCAGGGTGTGCATTACCAGACACCAGCTTTTTCACTGCTGGTGCATTGACTGGACTTAGCCAAACGTCTCTGAACAGATCATAGAATTTTCCTAAGAAGATTCTGTGTTCCTGCAGGAGAGGGATTTGGTGGGAAGCTTGCCCCACGCTGCACACCTTTTCCAAGCTGTGCCATCAGCATTCCCTACAGTTCCCTTTGCCACTCTAAAGCTTAGGAGAAATAAAATCTGGCCCAGACACCCATTTATTCGGCCATCCATCCCACGTTTACTGAGGGACTGCCCTATGCCAAGCGTGATGTAGCTACTGGAAACCAGGAGATGACTAGAACAAGCCTCTTCTCCACAGGAAGTCACGGTGGAAGTGGGGGAAGAACAAAAGTAATAAGAATAGCAAACACTTATATGGGGGTGTGCGCTAGGCACTGCTTCCAGTGCCATTGCCTAACTCATTAATTCTCCCAGCAGTCCTGCGAGATAGTACTGTTATGACTTCCACTTACAGATGTGGAAACAGAGTAATAGAGAGTAACTTGCCCAAGTTGCACAATTGGTAAATGGTAGAGCTGGGATGTGCATTCCAGCCCTATGACTCCAGAGTCCATACTCCTAACAGGGCTGAGAGTCAAGAAATTTTAACCTCGGGTACTACACAGGCACCAACCAAGATGAACAAATGCCAGGGATTTTGTGATGCTCTTATGTGCCTGCTGAAACTCAGCAAGCCCTGCACTAACCACGTTTAACCTCTAGACTGTAGGAATCTAAGTTTAGACTAATGGGAGTCCTATGGTGGAGGCATGAAGGAAGGTCCCCACCAGCACCCAAGATTCAGCAGGCCCAGGAGTCCTTGGCCAACAATCACTGACTGCTTGTGGAACTTGAACACCTTTGCAGGTTGACAAGTGGTGAACCTGTAAATAGCTCTCCTTAGCATGGTTCATAAATCACCGAGGGCCGTTGCCACACATGGGATTTCATGTAACCTTCAAGACAGCCTGTGAAGGAGGTCTCATCGCTTTCCCACTTGACAAAGGAGTAAAGTGGGGCTCAGGGGGGTGAAGTGGTGCAATGAATTCCAGGCCGCAAATGTACACCTATCTGTCAAAGTCCCCTGTTCAGCTCATATAAAGGGATTATTCTCAAAGAGAACATCTTTGACCCAATTCTATATGCTTGCCCAAAGCTGGGCTTGAATCCCATGTCTTTGCCTCCCACCAATGAGCAGCTCAGCAATCAGGGTCCTTTCCTTTATTTTCTGCCTGCTGTCCCCTTCTCAAGGTATCCACCCCCGGGCTCCCTGTTCAACCCGCGCTATCAGAAACAGAACCCCTTTGGCTCTCCACTGCCTTGTCCTGCTCCGTTCTTCTTCAGGGCATTTATGATCATCTGGAATAGTAGTAGATTTATTTGTTTAGTGGCTGTTTCTCTCCCTAACAAGAATATAAGTTCCATGAGGGTAGGAAATGTGTTTGTTTTGCTTTTTGCTGTGTTCTGGTGCATTGTACATGGTCAGTCAGATTTCATTGAATTAACGAACACATGAATGAATGGAAGATGGGTTAATGAATTACTCTCTTGTCTAAGAAGCCAGAAACAAGGGCCAGGAACTCACCTGGGACTCTGCAACTGTAAGGTCCCCCCAGGCTTGGGTTCAAGACTAATAGAAAACCTTGACCTCTTGCCTTCCCTTTCCCAGTCTCCTCTTTCAAGGGCACTCTGAGTTCAGGGTTCCTTTCGAGCAACACCTTATAGCTTCAGATCTTTCTCACTTACCCATTGCCTCGCACACATGCACACTTCCCTACTTTTACCCCAAAATAGAAGCAGACCTGGACTATTTCCTCATGTACCTTGTAATCCTGTAACCTCATTCATGCACAGGCATTGATGAATGATAACAGGTAACAGATGTAATTTTTAAAAGGGGCCCTCCAGTGACAACATCGTGACACACTAGAATGGATAACTGCAGGAGTTTCTGGTGTCCTGGAAACCTAATATATCTCATCATACACACAAAAAATTGTCTGTGGATGTCATTCATTCATTCATTCATTCGATCATTCAGCAAATATTTACTAAGTGCCTTCTGCCTGCCAGGAAATGTCCTGGGTGCTGAGAATACACAGTGAGCAAGACAGCCAAGGTCACCGCTCTCTGAAATCCGCCATCTAGTTGAAGAGGCAGAGCAGTAAGCAAAGACCTTGCCGAGGAGTTTAAATTCTTACTCTTACATTACAACACAAGGTGGTAAGAGCGCTAACAGAAGTCTGTGCCGGGACCAGAGGCAGCTACCAAAGGCATGGGGAGTCAAGGAGGCCTGCTGGAAAAACTGCGGTCTCTGATGGCTGTTGATGGTAGGCTAGGAGTTCACCAGGGAGCCAAGAGGTATGGGCGTTCCAGGGTCTGCAACGATGCAGAGGTCTGAGGCAGCACAAGCAAAGCTGGCTCTGAGCCCAACCTGCTCCATGACACCTTCAAAAATTGCCGAAGCTCAGCACAGCCAAGGCATGTGTGCCAGGCAGGAGGAAAAAATAACAGGGCAGGGTGTCCTTGGGACAGATTAGATGCCAGTAATTCTTCCCTCCCTTTAGAATGTTAGAAATCAAGTATGTGTTCCTGGGGTTCTCATTCTCTATAAAATTGCCCAATTTCATTCTTGTAATAACCTACGAGGCAAATCAGCGGCCTCTGCACACAATTTCCTGTGCCGCCTTGACCCTGCCATATCCAAGGAGCTGTTTAAACAGTCTGCTGTCTTTTCCCCTGAATGTCAAGAGAAAGACAGCCGATGGCATCAGCAGCCACAACCATTATGCATGACCTGAGAGTTTTCTTTGACCCGCCAACTAAGGTAAGTGCCTTTTTACAAAGACACCCAAGACTTCACTTTTAATTCAACTTGAACCCAAGTTTCTCTCCAGAGCACCATCTCCAAAATCCTCAATTGCCCAGTGCAAAGAATCATAGCTCTTTCCTTCTCTGGCTTTCTCTGATACAACAAGCTTGCAGCAACCGTCAGAAAAGAAGGCAAGTAACATCTGTGGTGGAGACCAGACTATGAAATTAGTTCAAACATACAGCAAAGCACTGTGCTCACTGCGGAGAGACACATGCTGTTCCGTGGACATGAGCCTATTCATGAGTCACCATGCATAATAGGGCATTGTTGAAAGTGTTGGGAACATGAAAAATTCCTCACTGCCCAGTTTGGCTCATGCTGGAGCTATGTTTGCCTTCAGAAATGAAGTCAAACAGAGTTGGCATAACTTTCAGTTGCCAGGCCCAAAGACCACGGGGCCACCATGTTTATTATGCTCATTTTTGTTTATAGGAGTTGCCCTCTGAGTTGTGTTTAAGAGGATGTTTTTTGTTTGTTTGTTTGTTTGTTTGGGGTTTGTTGTTGTTGTTGTTGTTTTGAGACAAAGTTTCACTCTTGTCACCCAGGCTGGAGTGCAATGACGCGATCTCGGCTCACTACAACCTCCGCCTCCCGGGTTCAAGCAATTCTCCTGCCTCAGCCTCCAGAGTAGCTGGGATTACAGGTGCCCGCTACCAGGCCTGGCTAATTTTTCTATTTTTAGTAGAGATAGGGTTTCGCCATGTTAGCCAGGCTGGTCTCGAACTCCTGACCTCAGGTGATCCTCCTGTCTCACCTCTCAAAGTGCTGGAATTACAGACATGAGCCACTGTGCCTGGCCTGTGTTTCAGGGTTGACTTCTCATCTGCATGTACAAGGAAAGTGAATTCTTTGACAAAGGACATGCACAGACCTCTGACCCTCCCAAAGGGTCCTTGAACACAAGAAGGACTGTTTTAAAGCCCTTCACAACACAGCTCTGTGCTATCAGGTGGATTGGCAGGAAAAAACTTGCCCATGATTTGGTGTGAAGAAATACCACAGGGTCTGTAGGCAACAATCCTCCCGCAATAATGCATAACATCTCTCATTTCCGAATATCTATTATGCAGTGCTTAATATGCGTGACTCCATTTCCTTCTCGCATCCCTGAGATACAGGCAGGTCACATCAGCCTCATCTTATAGATAAGGAAGCTGGACTCTGAGAGGTGACAGAACATGTCTATGTTACAGAGCTAATGATTTGCACAGCTGGGATTTGAACCCAAATACACATAGACTTATTTATATATGTATTTGTAATCAAGTAAATTATGTATATCTTTATTCTAAATATGTCTAACATATACATTAATGTCAATATACATATTTATACACATACATATATGTTTATTTTTTGCCCGCCTGGGAAAAACCATGTTAGGCTGACAAAGTGTTCTGCAAGTTCATATAGATATAAATAAATATATTTTATATATTTTATATTTTTATTTATTTCTTGATTTATAAATGGATGTTACATATTTCTTCATCTATTTAGAAGTAAACACCTTTAGTTGTATGTGTGTGTGTATATATATATCTCTTTTTTTTTTTTTTTGGACGGAGTCTTGCCAGGCTGGAGTATAGTGGCGCGATCTTGGCTCACTGCAACCTCCACCTCCTGGGTTCAAGCAATTCTCCTGCCTCAGCCTCCTGAATAGCTGGAACTACAGGCACCCACCACCACGCTGGCTACTTTTTTGTATTTTTAGTAGAGATGGGGTTTCACCATGTTAGCCAGGATGGTCTCGATCTCCTGACCTCGTGATCTGCCTGTGTAGTTATACTCTTAGGTATGGTTAAGGGACACTGGAGCTATGCTCCCTCTCCAGCACAACATCACAGGACGGGATTGTGGGGCAGGAAATTTGACAGTGGAGTGGTATTGATGGCTAGGAGAGTGGTACCTTTTGAGCCTTAAGTAAGGGCAGCACGAGGACCCAGTTGTACAGATCCCAGGCCTGAATGCCTGTCTCCCTGTATTCTTTGCACCTGTCTCTATCACAGCTCTAATCACATAACTCAACACGGAGGTGGTTCATTAGAACAGTCTCCCCCACCACATCCTGGATCCACCAGGACCAGGCCCTCTATCATAGTCTTTGTATCTGCCACAACACCTGGAGTGTGCTTGCACTCCAAACATTTCCATGGGCTGCATGAATGGATGGATAGATGGTTGCCTAGATGCATGGATAATTCAGCCAACCTGGGTTCAAGTCCAAGTGATACATGGTGATACATGCTTGGTTTGGAAACCATGTTAGCTGACCTTTAACACTGATGACAGGGTCTAAATTCTGTGTGTCTCATGGCGGGCTCGAGACAGGGGCTTCAGAGCACCCAGACTCACAGGGAGGAGTGAAGCCATGAAACATGACTTTCCAAAGTGGCCCTTGTCCACCATATACAACATTCAACACCTACTGGATGCCTATTCGGTGCCTGGTACTACTGGGTTAGTGCCCTGGGAACTAACAGTTCCAAGAACAGACGGATGGGCTGGTGTAGGGGCAGGAAAACTAGAGTTCAGCATTGTCTTTTTAAAGTGTCAAGTTCTATGCATAGAAATGAGTGTAGACAGAGCTCTCCTGGTTTGCTTTGAATAAAAAAATGAACTTGGGAGCTTCCTAAAAGAGAGAAGACCCTTGCATGGATTCTTCTGTTAAGAGTACACAAGTACACACACTTGGAGCAAATTGCCTCTAACTTCCCATCTAATCCTGACATTGCTTAGTGCCATCACTGAGCATGGGACATACCTGAATATGTATTTCTCTGATTAAAAACTCATTAGTTAAATCAGCCTAGCCATGAATCATTTCACCTGGAAAAGCTCACCCTCGTCTCAGAGCAGTTCTGCAGGGTCAGCAGCTCCTCAAGCTCCCCAAGCTCTCTCCTGTCAGTGAGAGCTGGTGAGGGGCGTGGTGGTGGCTCCCGAGCAGGGCTGCAGGTGGAAATTCGGTGGCAGTGGCCCCATCAGCTTCTCTATGTCCCAGTCATCTGCTGCGTGAAGAGAGGTGGATGAGGGCCAATTCCAGCCCAACTCCAAGCCTGAACCCTGCTGTCTCCGTGGATGGAAGAGGGAAACATCATCACTGTGTATGAAGAAACCAGATATATATCTCCCATGCTTGCTGGGAAAAAAGCACCCAGATGCGTATAGCTTCCCATGAAAGCCAAACCAAAAGCAAATAAACTAGTGAAATTGAATCCCAATATTTCCTTTTTGCAAACTGAGTAATTTTCCTCTAACTGGACATCCACTAGGATTTTCCCAATTTCTTTTAGTTCCCTAGTCTAGAATGTGATTTCATTGCTACTTGGAGACATTCCACAAAGACACAGAAACAAAGTAGCAGTGGGTGGAGATTTCCATGACCCACAGAATGGATTTCCCAGTTGAACACGAGTAATGAATACCATGTATTAAGCAAGTATGACATACACCGCAGGCACTGTGCTCAGTACTATATGTTTACTATCTCATTAAGTCCTGATTGTGGCTTCCTTATGTAGGTGTCATGGTTTCAGATGAAGAAACAGAGGCTGGGATCAGGTGACTGCACGTCACAAGACAGAAATTGCACAGCTAGTAAGTGCCAGAACCAGGAGTCAAGCCCAGAATGTCTGACTCCCACACTCATACTTCGCCTGACCTTCATCACATCCCCATCCCAGGCATTAGAGGTGCGGAATCTTGGTGCCATCCCCATCCCACCTTCTGGAGGGTCCTTTCAGTCCGCATCCCTGGGCCTGAGCCACTCCATCTCTCACTCCTTCTCCTCAGCCTGGTGTGTGCTCCTGCCTTCCTCCTCCTCCTGCTGAATTCATCTCTGTCCTTCTAAAGCCAGGTCATATATTTTGTCCTCCAAGAAGCCTTCCCAGCCTTCATCCATGTGATGCCTCCTTTCTCTGATCTCCCATGTAAAGGTGGTGACATACAACTTGACCTTCAGCTATCAGCAGATGATAGTCAAAGGAATCATTTGACTAACAGGAATGTTTTTCACCTTGTCTATTCCCACCCAAGTGGGAGCTGGGGTGCACCATCCCTCTCGATGTCAAGACCCCCACTCCCTATCTCCAGGTGGGCTTTCAGAATAGAGTGTGTCCACCAGCCGAATGGGACTTGGCAAAGTCTCCAGTGCCATTCTAATGGGTGCCATTCTGTTGGTGATCCACAAGTGACCATTAGGCCATATGCTAAAGTGACCACACAAGGAGCTTTCAGGGGTGCCCTGGCCAAGGGACATCCCTAGATGTCAGCAGAGCCCCGGGGGCATGGGCTCAGCTCCAAGTCTCTTGAAGCTGACTTTCCTCTCTCTGCCTGGACACCCCATCAGGTCTCCCTGTCCCATGCTCAGCCCCACCAACTGGGAGGCCTTCCGATGGTCTGGAGTCTGGAGAGGCCTGTGAGGCTCTTCCCTGATTCTTGTTCTAATCCTAATGTTGCAGAAGAAGCTGTGCCATTTCCCCTCAAGTCCCCACTTGTGATCCACAGAGACCTGTTTTGGTTGTCTCATCACTGGATGTAGATGCAGGCAAGAAAGCAGGCGTTTAAAACCAGCTTCTAAAACCAGCCCCTCTCATCACATTCTAACTGTGTGAACTCCGTCCAGGTCCTCACAGCAGCTATGGTGTGAAGAATAAGTGAGTTCACATACACACAGCCCTCAGAGCAGGGTTTGGCACGTGGGAAGCCCTCCATAAATGCTGGCTGCAGTTATTACTTCTTGCTCTTTTTATGCCTATGGTTAAAACCTGACTTCTAAAATAAAACAGAGGCAGCTTCAGAAAGTTACAGTCTCCCTACAGCACCCACCAAGGAGGAGTGGATGCCCACTTAAGACCCCAGGCTGCATGTAGGGGCCAGGGAGGAGCAGAGAGAAGCCCCAGGGGCTCAGAGAGATCTCCAACTCACACAGCCATGGAACTGGGACAACCATGTTTAATCAGATCTCTAGGTTGCACAGGGCCCCACCTACCATCTGAGGCTCATCGCCATTACCTCCTGGAGCATCATTTCCTTACGTGGAAAATGGGGATTGAAACAATACTGCCCTCGAGGAGTGGCTGTGAAAATGAGCTGGATTAACACAGGTAAGGATCTGGAAGAGAACCTGCATATAACGCTCCCCAAATGCTGGCACCTGCTATTACATGGGTCATCCTTGTTTTATTCTTTGTGCTTTTCTGCAGTTCCCATTTGTCTGTGATGAACATGCACTACTTTTATGACTTGGAAAACATGGGAAGGTGGCATGTTCTAAAAGAGTAATAATGATTAAAGATAGAATATCAGTGCCAAAGGGTTTAAATAAGGAAGTATGTCCAGTTGAACATAATCCAGGGTGGGCTTCATAGAGGAAGCAGCATTTGAGACGGGCTTTCAAGCATTGATCGACTCTTGTGAGGCAGCAAGGGGTTTTCAGTGAGTGCTAAGGCTCCCAGGTGCACCACTGTGAGCCAAGGAACAGGGAAACTGCTGCTAATTAATGGAGAGTGAGGAGAAAAAGGTCAGCCACATTGGTGGAAGAGACAAGAAGAAGGACAATCAAGGTCACATCTCCACAATACCTGTTTTCTGGGCAATAAGGAGGACAGAGAAAGTAGACATCTTCTTTCAAAAACAGGGAACTTTTCTTGTTACTAATCTAGGCTTAGAATTGGTGCTAGAACACATGAACTGATTATTTACAAGAGAAGAAATGAAAAATGACCACTAAAACCATGGGGAAAATGGTGAAAATGATCAGGTAAAACCAGTCAATACACACAAGGATGGTTAGAGGCAGAAAGAGGAAAGCCATCAAGATTTATTCTCACATCCTCAGAAACAACAGAATCAAATTCAACCCTTCCTGAGACAATACAGAGTAGCACATTTTCCTGTGTCACCTCCCCAAGGCCTTCCACCACATGAGATTCAATGACAAGTCCCCCACTCCACTCACCTCTTTGTGGAATGCACCACCGCCCGGGCACTGGGGGCGCACTGCTCCCCGCTCTGTGGATAAGCCTTACCTGGGCCAGAGGACAAGAGCATGTGCATGTGCTCTGTCTTTACAGAAGCATCAGAGACTGGGGAAAGGATCAAACCAAGCCAGCTGGTGCAGACAAAGAAATTCACAGGGAAATTTAAAGCAAACACATGCCTACTTTCACCAATCTTTAACAGCACATCCAACCACATGTCTGCAAATCAACAAGCCATGCTACAGTATGTCAGGATTGAGTAGGAGTCCCACTTCTGCCACCCCAAGTGTAACTCCAGGCAAGGAGCCTGCCTTTCTGGAGCATAAGGTCCTTCACGCAGTGTGTAGACATCGTCAGGCAGTTGAGATCATTAAAAAGAGTACACATATGGCCAAAGTCAGCCTTCCATAAGGACCAGCTATCCATATTATCCAAAAGCCAGAGAGACAAGCATGACAAGCATTGCTCTCGTCTTGGCTGAAGAGCAAAGGTTTAAACTGGGGTGTGATGCTGAAGTCCTTAGTTCCTCCGATTCTCTACTACCAAGTACTCCTGTCCAGGAACAAGCTTTCAAGTTGTAAAAGCCACGTCCTTCTAAGTCACACAACAGGATCAGGTGGTTAAGTGGACGGCTGGGCACACAGAGCAGTGGGGCTGGTGGGCCATGTGCTGAACCTGGCCCCTTGAGAAAACCTGAGGCAGATTTTGTGGTCCCTCTTTGGTGCTGGGCAAGGATAAAAGACCTCAGACATCTGCCTGCAGCTTTAGACCAAGAAAGGGACAAACGTGCCTGCTTCAGGGTAATTAACAAGAGATTTGAAAAGCTTCAGGCTCAATTAACTCATTCTACGTGAAGCATGGATAATGTAGGAAAATGATGCCAATTATCCCAGACATCTGAGACTATGCCTAGTTCTTCCTTCCCTACTCCCCATCTCTCAGGTCACAAAATAAGCATAAGAGCCTTACATTTATGTACCAGCCATTTGATCTGGGAACTAAAAAGCTGCTTCTGCTGGCTCAAATAAGGAGCCCCAATATCTCACCCGAGTCCTTCTTGACTCAACAACCATCCAGAAAACATGGCCTGCAACATGCCTTTCTTCTGCTCATCTTCTTCCATAAAATCACATACTGGGCAAGGCAGCAAGGGCTCAACTTCTGAGTCAACTTCTCCCTTTGCTTCACCATGTAAAATCCCACAGAAGTAGCCCCAATATATTCCACAGTCTCTGCTTACTTCTGTCTTCATTTAGCACAATCTACTTACACTGTTAAGTTGCTTTGATATCCAACAGAGAAGAGTAAATAAGCCATTCACATAAAACAAAGGCGGCATTAGCCGAGGATGGCCACAGCTAGTGGTGGCCAAGAACTGTGCATGTCCTACTCCAGGAGACTAGTCTAAGGGGATGTGTGGAATTTGCTGGAAGCTCAGAAAACATATGTTTAGGATAAATAAAAGAAAGCACGCCTTCTCACAGAAAGTAGGTGGCGCATGGTGGAAACAAGTCATGATTTTTAAATGCTTAAATAAATTCATGGATGTCAGATCCAAAAGGGTTTGTGAGAGGAACCTAGAACAATGTGTTCATAAATGAGCACAACAAATAACATGAATCAGCTTCCCTCTCCCCCCAGAACAATATCGCCATGGCAAAGTGAGGAAGCATTCCTGACCATCGACTTGGCAATGATTAAATCATAAATACAATTCTTAACAAATCAAGAAAGCAAAGATATCACAACCTCTAACCTTGATAACAGTGTACTGTGATAAGAATTTACCTTGTATCTCTGATAAAATGGACATTGCCTCACCAATATTAATCATATGAAGCGTCCCATTTTCCTATAAAGCATACCATAAGTAAAAAATAGAATGTCACTGTATCACCAGCTTGACCTAAAGCAGGTATGTTAGCTAAAATATGTAAGCTATAGTACACATTACATTAGCGCCAGCTTGACCTTCCTTCTTAAAATGTAGGAGATTTTAGAGGAATAATTTCAACAATCCTGGTCTTTTCTGAAGGTGGGACAAGGAAAACTGAATGGATGCCCTCATTTTCCTTTGATAAATTGTCCTGCAACACAGAGGGGTCTTCAGCATCAGTGCCCTGCCTCAGAGTCCTGCTCCCGCTCTTAGGTGGATCATGAGGCCCCACCTTGATGGTGGTGTGGTTGCCAGTGGCAGGGTCTCTCCTTCTCCTTAGAAATCCCCTTGCAGGTCAGGTGCGGTGGCTCATGCCTGTAATTCCAGCACTTTGGGAGGATGAGGCAGGTGGATCATTTAAGGTCAGGAGTTGGAGACCAGCCTGGCCAACATGGCGAAATTCTGTGTCTACTAAAAATACAAAAATTACCCAGGTGCAGTGGCACACACCTGTAGTCCCAACTACTCTGGAGGCTGAGGCAGGAGAATCAGTTGAACCCAGCAGGCAGGGGTTGAAGTAAGCTGAAATTGCCCCACTGCACTCCAGCCTGGGCAACAGAATAAAACTGTCTTTAAAAAAAAAAAAAAAAAAAAAGACAAGACAAGAAAAAAAGGAATCTGCTTGCAATCTCCCAGCCTTAGCAGGGGTGCTTCCAATGCTGGACACTCACTGCAAGGTAGCTCTGGCTATGGAGGGAGATATCTCATCCCCTCTAATTCGAATTCCACTTTCTTGAGGTCAAAGAAATTAATCTTCCTTTTATAGGCTAGGTTATGCCAATTAAAATGCCTTGAGCTTCAAGAAAAAGAAAAGCCAAGTCAAAGTGGATTCAACAACATGGAGATTTACAGACTCACCCAAGAGGAAGTCCCAAGGTGGGGTGGGCTTGGGGGTAGAATGGCTCTATTGGCTCAGTAGCATCCCTGGGGACTCCGTCTTCCCATCTCCTGAGGTTGGTGCCTTTGTCGTCCCAGAATGACTGCCAACATTCATCCAGGATATCTGCTTTCTTGTTCACTGTTGGGGAGAGGGGGTGGATTGAGACAAATAATGCCTTCCTGAACCTCCTCATCAAAAAGCAGACTGCCTTTCCTAAAAGCCCCTACCAAACTTCTCCTTGCATCTCATTGGCCTGAACTGTCTTAGAGCTGCCCATCTCTCAGTCAATCACAGAGGCAAAGGGGATGGGTCTTCAGTGATTGACTTAGCTATAGACCATCCATGGCCCATCCAAGCTGAAAGTCAATCTGCCTAACCCCTACCCAATGGGAGACAGCTATGATGAATGTTAGCAGAGTCATCTCATGTCCACTCCTTGGCTCTTTCCCTTTCCTGATTGGAAAGTCAAGCCCTTCCCTTGCTCCTCCTTAGACAAGATCCCTGGCCTTGCTGCCTTCCCTAGCATCAGCCCTTCGGGGTGCTAATCTGTACAAGGGAGCCAGCACGCTGGGCTTCCAGGAACACTGGCTAAGCCTGTCTTATGGCTTTTGCAGTCTTGTCATGCTGGGGGCTTACACTGGACACATACCATGAGCTTTAGTGGATCTTGGGTTTGGATTCTCACTCTGCTGCCTACCGGATGTGTCACACTGAGCAGGCTGTTTCACCACACTCACCCTCAGTTTTCCTCATCTATAAAACTGGGAATAATAATAGTAACTATTATGTTGGGTTGTTTCAAAGAAAGAAACCAGGTAACGTCTGAGTCTACTTCATGGTACTCAAGATCCTCATAGATTTTGATATTATCATTAATAATAATTAACTCGTTCTGTTCCACCTCATACCAATACCAACTTCCAATCACACAGGTATAGGCTGTCTGCTTCTCCTTCACTCACACCACATTGGGAAACATGACTGTTGTCACCAGCAGACACCCATTTGTGCAGAAGACCCCACATTCTCTACAGGAGACATTTGTTCTCTGCCTTTCCAGAGGCACCACCACCACCTGCTCTGCCATCACCCATCCCCAGAGTCTGAATATGTAATACAACTAAGCAAAACAGCTCTTACACAACATAAATTTCCATTTGCAGTAACTGTGTGCCTTTTTTCTGCCCACTTCAGTTGATAGTTTGGGCTTCAGTTGATACTTTTGTACTCAAATGTACCAAAGCAATTTGTGCAGTACTAAAGTTAATTGTAAGAAACAATATTAGAGCTGCTGAAAGATGATTTCAGTATTAACCATACATCTTGTAAAATACATGATGTCTCCAGGAGCTAAAGAAGAAAAATAACTACAAATATCATTGTTTGCAAGTGTTTCTATGTGATATAAGCTCCTCAGCCTGCAGTGAGAAGTCATGGAAGCAATTACCAATATTAATATTTTTAAGTGGTTTCAAGAAGTTTGCCAAGATAGGGATGAGAGGGAAGACCGAATGGCCAGCTACAGTTTCCTTCTTAGGGTGAAAACCAGTGAAGAAGGGGGGTCCTGTCCCAGATCTTAACAACTTCCTTCTCTCCCCCAGGTTACAAATTCCTGCTGCTCAGGGGCTTTCTTGAGGCTCTACCCTCCAATCTGTCCAGCACCCTCTTGCCTTATCCTGGTCCTGTGGGCTCTAGCCAGTTGCCCTGACTTGATCTCTTTCTGCCTAGCCCTTGGACTTATCCAGACTGGCTACCTGGCTGTCGACTTTGCTCTCTGAGCTTACCCTTGGCCCTATGCTCACCACCCCTTGATCAGGCCTCTCCCAGCCCTGCACTCAGCCCAACCGTTCCCCGACCACCTGCCTCGCCAGCAGAGGAGTCCAGACAGTAAGAGTGGAGACCATCCCCTTACACACTGAGTGGAGCAATTCCTGAAGGGTTTGGGGTGCATAGCTCAACCTTGATCTTGATCTCAAGGAGGAAACTCAAGCTGTTGCAAAGACATTTCCCTTATCACTACCATCAGAGACAGAAAAGCCTAAATGGATCATGAAGCTAATTCTGTGCAGGGAACCAGACACTAATGAGTTCTCATGAAGGCCACACAGGATAGACTAGACTCCCATTTCTTCTCTCTTCTCTCTTCCATGTGGCCTTGCAGAGCAGGAGACGCAGAATAAAGATCCCAGATGCAAACTGGCAATGGGTTTGCCTATGTGCTGTGTTGGGCCAAAAGAATATTAGCAAATGCAACGTGGGCCAAAGCTCTTCAAGGATAGAAGAGTTCACAGTTTGGTTTGCCCCTTTAACTCCTATGATCTGCTATGAGAATGCATGTCCCAAGTATGCCCCGGCTCCAAAGAGCTCTGGAGCTCTTGGTGGGCCAATCCCAACCAAGACACAATCAACTCCGGACCCATGAACAAGAAAATAAAAGTGTGTAGTTATTTATATACAATAAAAAAAACAAAATGGAACAACCACTGCCCAAGAACACCATCAATAACATTCTGACCACAGAGCATCTCAATGCCTCAAACCAAGAGGTATCTGTGGGACGGGAGAAGAGTGGTCACTGCATCAACAACCCCACAACACTTTGCAAAGATAACGGACCAGGGAAAGAAAGCAATCAGAATCCTCCAAGGGACCTGGCTTCTGCCTTCCTTCACAGGCCCCATGGAGTGAACAGCTGTGTGTTTGTTGCCCTGCACCCCTTCTTCGGGGACCAGCTCCCAGGCTTTTCCCCACCCTAACAGTCCCTGTGGGCTTATGGTCCTGGCCTGGCCATTCGGCATACATATTCCATTACCCTGGCCACAGTGAGTGGTTCAGGATAGACACGTGACGCAGGCCAGACCCAAAGCACCAACTATGGGATTTTTGGAAGGAAAGAGGAACTCTCTTTTTGGTAAGATACAAGCCTGGAACTGCTACAGCCACCACCAATAGACGGACTGCCCAAGAATGAAACAAACACAGAAGAAAGCCAGGGCTAAAAGATGGAAAGACCAGCCTGGGCAACATAGAGACCTCATCTCTATTAAAAATCAAAAAAATCAGCTGGTGTCTGTGTACCTGTGGTCCCAGCTACTCAGGGGACTGAGGTGGGAGGATTGCTTGAGATGGGGAGGTCGAGGCTGCAGTGAGCCCTGATCGTGCCATTGGACTCCAGCCTGAGCAAAAGAGCAAGACCTTGTCTCAAAAGAAAAAAAAAAAGATGGAAAGAGACAGATGCCGAAAGACTTTGTATGAGTACCTGATGAGTACCTGGATCCAGCTATGCCTGAAGTTAGCAACATCCTGAACACTTGAGGTGTGTGAGCCAGTACATTTCTTTCTGTGTCTTCAGCCAGTTGAGTTGGGTTCTCTCCCTCCCCCACTGAAAGAGACTTGATGGAGATGCTTCCTCGTTAGCCACACTGTGCAGTTGCTCCTTTCCATCCTTCCATTGTTGAGGTTTAAATTTAATGTGAAGAAAAGGCATAGAATTTTCATGCTCCTCCACTGGCATTTCTGTTGCTGGCCTCGGCCATTTTGTTAGGCCAGTGATTCCAAACATTTTAGAGTAGCAAAGCCCATCATTGTTGGTCAGGAATATTGCATAGCATGTATTTATTACCCACACTCTTATTATAGTCTCAGTAAGTGGTTAACCTTTCATTTTTCTTGAGAAAAAATGAGCATGTCACTCCCTCATTTCTCTGCCTCTCTCAGGATTCAGAGATAGGACAAAGTTAAACTGGATATTTCTGAACTTTACAAAATTAAAAACCAATCAGTTCTTCCCCTTTCCCAAAAGAAAATTATCTTGTCACAGAGGGCCCTCTTCCCTCCAACGTGTTCCAAAGCAATGGCACAAATGCATGCATCTGGCCAAATGCCATCGGCTGCTGTCTGAGGGCCATCTGAAAAGCAGCCTCTTCTTCCGGCCACCCCGTCCCCAGCTGTCAGGGATCCCCACTTGGAGTCCTCATGTTCCTGAAATGATATGTCCAGGGCAGATGTCGCAGGGCTCACGTCAGGCATGAAGGCAGTGCTCCCCTGCTCAGCTGTCACGGCTGATTGAGACACAGGCCCAACCCAGGGCTCCCTCAGAGAGTCACCAAGACTGGGCTGAGCTTCCCCCACAGAGATGCTGCTGACACGCCAGTGGTGCCCCCTGGCTCTCCTGACTGACAGTGCTGATTCTAACGAAGTCACAGCCTTCGCCGGTGTTCCTTTTTTAAATTCTTTTTTTAAATTGGGGTGAAATGCACATATCATAAAATTGAACCTTTTAACCATTTTGAAGTGTACAGTCCAGTAGCATTAAATACAGTCATATTTTGTGCAACCGTCACCACCATCCATCCCCAGAAAATGTTTTATCTTGCAAAACTGAAACTCTATATCCATTAAACAATACTCCCCCATTTCCTCCTCCTCCCGGTCCCTGGCAACTACCATTCTACTTCTGTCTCTAGGAATTTGACTACTCTAGAGGCCCTCATATAAGTGGAATTAGACAGTATTTGTCCTTTTGTGTCTGGCTTATTTCACATAGCACAATGTCCTCAAGATTCATCTATGTTGTAGTATGTGTCAGAATTTTCTTCCTTTTTAAGGCTGAAGCATATTCCATTGTATGTCAACAGCACATTTTGTTTATTCATTCATCTATCGATGGACACTTGGTTGCTTCCACCTTTTGGCTATTGCAAATAATGCTGCTGTGAACAGAGGTGTACAAATATCTCTTCAAGACCGTGCTTCCAATTATTTTGGGCATATCCCCAGAAGTAGAATTGAAGTAACACAGTAATTCTTTTTTCTTTTTGGGTTGGGGATGGAGTCTCACTCTGTCACCCAGGCTGGGGTGCAGTGGTGCAATCTCGGCTTACCACAACCTCCATCTCCCAGGTTCAAGCGATTCTCCTGCCTCAGCCTCCCAAGTAGCTGGGACTACAGGTGTGCGCCACCATGCCCAGCAAATTTTTGTATTTTTAGTAGAGACAGGGTTTTACCATGTTGATCAGGCTGGTCTCCATCTCTTGACCTCGTGATCTGCCTGCCTTGCCCTCCCAAAGTGCTGGGGATTACAGGCATGAGCCGTTGCACCCAACCAATTACACGGTAATTCTATGTTTAATTTTTTTGAAAAACCTCCATGCTGTTTTCCACAGTGGTATTTTACACTCCCACTAGCAATGCACAAAGATTCCAATTTTTCTACATGTTTACCAACACTCGTTATTTTCTGGGTTTTTGACAGTAGCCACCCTAATGGGTGTGAGGCAATATCTCATTATGGTTTTGACTTTTACTGTTACTCTTATTGTAATAATCACTACTATAACTTTCTAACGTTGTACCAAGTTTAGTCTTTTAATATTTAAGAGGTGGGCTTCTTTCACTTCGAAGATAAGTGATCCTTGGTGCCTAAACAACTTGCTACAAAAGGCCCAAGTTCTTTTAAGAGAGATAATCTAATGCTAAGTTACAGGGGCCCAAAGATCCTAAGTGATTAGTCCCATCCCCTCCTTTCCCAAAAAGGAAATGGATGTCCCAGAGGGATCATGTAGTGGTTAAGAAATATGAACTGGACAAATCTGGGTTGAAAACCTGGCTCTGCCACTCACGAGTTGCAGGACCATGGAGCTGTCTCTCAGCCCCTCTACACTTGGCTTCTTTTCAGAGCACAATGGATAGGAACAGTGTCTCTCTTACACGGTTGCTGTGAGAGTTAATCTGTGTGCCAAATGCAGTGTCTGCCGCAGGGCAAGTGCTTGGTAAATTCCAGCAGCTCTTATGGTTGTTGCCTTCTTATTCTTATGAAATAAGTTGCCCAAGTCCCATGCCTAGTGAATTGGTTTCTTGATTCCCAGTGTTTGCCCTGGCCATGATGGTTCTTAACCCCACTTTCCCCAGTGTCTATGCTCACCTTAAACAACTCTGGCTTTTACTTGACTGTAACTGATTGCCTCGTTTCTAAAATGGACACAGAACTCATTCCCTCAATGGTACATTGAGTCAATCCAGCACAGGAAGAGAGAGGATCAGCTGCTGCAAATTCTGAATGGTCCACAGTAGCAGAAGGCAAAGCGACAAATGACGGCGGTGTGGGGGGAAGGGTCTCACAAAACCTTTGACCTCAAGGAAGTTCACATGATCTGAAATGATGCTGCTCCCACATTCCTGGGGAGTTGCTTCCTCTTTGCATTGACTCCGTCATGCATTTCTCTGATATTTTACAGCTTACAAAGATTCTCTCCATTGATAACCAGTTCTTGAGAACCTACTCCAATTAAGCATGATGTGCCAAGTGCCAGAGTCACAGCCAAGAGCAATGCCAGAGGGTCTGGGGAAGGAAGCAGACATGATTTGGAAAGTGACACCAATCAATGGAAAACTGCAACTGTGCTAAGGGCAAGGAAGGAGGGAAGCAGGTGCCCTGAGAACCCACAAGAGGGGCTGTCAGCTGAGCTCTAACAGATGAATCACAGGAAGTGTTCACAAAGTAGCATATAAAATAGACATTTATTTTATGCTTCACTCCTGTCTGTCTGTGGGCCTTGAACATTTGCCATGTGCAGATCCTTCACTAACCCTGCTGTACTTAAGGCTCAGGCATTTGATGAACTCAGGTGATTATGGAAAGCACACAACTTGTCCATTAAAAGGAGAGTGGGCAAATTAAGTGTAGTTTCTCCCAACTACAGAATACTATGCAGCTGTTAAGAGGAATTAAATACACCTGCAAAGGCTACTGTGGAAAGATTAGCACAATAAATTAGAAAGTGAAGAATTCCTCGTGTAGAAAAGTATTAGTAAATGATTCATTTATGTAAGGAAGAAAATCATATACACAAATATGGGTATAGTCAGACTTTTTTTTTTTTTTTGTAGAGACACAAGAAATTACTTATGTTAGTTTGTTAGGGCTGCCATAATAAAGTACCACACACTGAATGGCTTGAACAGATGAGATGTATTTTCCAGCAGTTCTGAACACGTGAAGTCTGAGATCAATGTGTCGGCAGGGGTGGCTCCTTCCGGGAACCCTGAGGGAGGAATCTGTTCCAGGCCCCTCTCTTTGGCTTGTAGATGCATCGTCTTCCTATGTCTCTTTACACTGTCTTCCCTCTGTGTAAGTCTCTGTGTCCAAATTTCCTGTTTCGATAAGAACATCAGTCATACAGGATTAGGGCTCATCTTAATGACCTCATTTTAACTTGATGACCTCTGTAAAGATCCTATCTCCAAATAAGGTCACATTCTGAGGTTCAGGGGGGTTAGGATGTCAACATATGAATTTGAGTAGGGGACACAATTCAACCCATGGCATTGCTGGGAGAGGAAAGGGACTCACCTTTTACTTCATATATTCCTCTATAATATTTATACTTTTATGATGAATGGCATACATTTCAATTACAAAAACAACTTTTAGTCCAAAAAGTGGTTGGAAATTTAAATCCCGCCACAAATCAAGCACCAAGTGAAAACACTGGGGTTGAATACTGTAGGTCAAAGTGACCTGTTTCCATATCTGAAACAAGAGGCATACCCTCCATTAAGGCCTCCAAGGGGGAGTGCGTATGTCCAAGAGAGGGAAACTGACCATCACTGGTCTTGCACACTTCTAGTTATTTTTATTTTTTTTAATTTCTATTTTGTTTTATATGGTATGTGGAGGGGTACATACTTAAAACTTTCTACTTGGTGGGGTTTGCCTTCTAAATAGTGTGCATGGCAAAGCCCTCGGGAGCACCTTTCATGAAGCTTAATATTTTCATAAGCAAAGAAAAAGACCTAGTCCGTGCCTGCGTATGAGTCTTGTTAGTTTGGTCTTCTTCAAAGGCTGACTACTCCAGTTGCTATCTCTGTGTGACACAGTGTCTTAGGATGACTATTTTATTTTGCTCATGATTTCATAGATCAGGAATTCAAGAAGGGATTAGCTGAGTGGTTCTTGCCGGGGGTCTCCTATTTGTTGCAGTGAGATGTTGGCTGAACCTGGAGTCATCTGCAGGCTTGGCTGGGCTGCATGTCCCAGATGATCCTCTCACATGGCTGATGGTCGCTGGTTATCTGCTGAGTTCTCAGCAGAGATGCCAGAGCACCTATACGTGGCAATCTCAGGGCATCCAATGTCTTAAACAGTGGCTGACTTCTCCCAGAGGGAGTGTTCCTAAAAACTTGGCAGAAGCCACACGGTCTTTTCTGATCCAACCTCAGAAATTAAGGCATCACTATTGCTGGACTGATTGCAAGCCAGTTACATTCAAGGCTCAGATCCAAGGGGACAGAACCAGGCAGAAACTCAATGCTTTTTCTGATCTAGCTTCAGAAAGAGCAGAGTGTATTAGCTATCTATCACTGCATAACAAACTCTCTCAAAGCTTAACAGCTTAAAACAACAAACTTTAGGACTGTACAGTGTCTATGGGCCAGGAATTCAGAAGTACCTCTGATTCAAGGTCTCTTGTGAGATTGCAGTCGATATGTCAGCAAGGGCTACAATGATCTGAAGGTTTGGCGGATGCTGGAAGATCTAATTCCAAGATACTCAGTCACATGGCTATTCTGTTCCTCAGGGTTGTTGACAAAAGGCCTTAGTTCTTCCCGGTATGGGCCTCTCCATGTGTTGCCTGAGTATCCTAAAAGCATGGCAGCCAGTTTGCCCAAGAGCCGAGTGAGACAGAGATATGAGAGAGAGAGAGAGAGAGAGAGAGAGCAGGAAGCTGCAATGCCTTTTATAATCTAGTCTCTGAAGTCATACCCCATCATTTTCACTTAATTCTATTTGTTAGAAATGAGTCACTAAGGCCACATGCAAGGGAAAGGGCATTAGGCTTCACTTTTTGTAGCAACTGTCAAAGAATTTTGACACCACCCACAACATCACCTCTGTTGCATCCCATTGGTTATAAGTGGGTCCCAGCACAGATTCAAGGGGACGGGACATACATCCCACCTTCAGTGGGCGGAATGTCCAAGGATTTTCAGACAAGGACTTAAGTACAGTGTCTTAGCTCAGATTTCCATAACAAACTACCATAGGCTGGACGACTTAAACAACAGGAATTGATCTCTCACAGTTCTGGAGGCTAGAAAATCCAAAATCAAGGTGCTGGAAGATTCCTTTCCTGGCTTGCAAATAGCCACCTTCTTGCTGTGTCCTCATCTATCAGAGACAGTGTGCAGGCACTCTGGTGTTTCTTCCTCTTTTCAGAAGGACACTAATCCCATTATGGAGACCCTTACCCTCATGACCTCATATAACCCTAATTACCTCCCAAAGACCCCCCCTTCCAAATACCATCACATGAGGGGGAGGGCTAGCATTTCCACATATGAAATGAGGGGAACATAAACATTCAGTCCATAACCTTCCACTCCTAGCCCTCCAAAATGTGTGTCCTTCTCACATACAAAATTTATTCAATCCCAACAGCCCCAGCCGACTTCATTGGTTCTAGCATCAACTCTAAAGTCCCAAGTCTCATCTAAATATCACAGAAGTCAGATATCTACATCATAAAGAATTTATTCCAGGAGAAACAAAAGGGGAGAGTGAGACAAGGAAGGGAGAAGAGCCAGCAAGGGATAGATTACAGCATGGAGCTCTGTCCTGCTGGGGGCTCTTCAGAATCCACGTGGAACATGGCTCAGCCTAGGCCAATTGGAGCATGGGGGGCTGGGCAATTGTCCATCTACCGTCATCCCCAACTAGCTGAGGTTTTCCCCTGGAAGCGTTAACACCCTCAGAGAAAGCCCTTAAATAGCCGGAGATGGGACTCTGTCAGTGAACTGAAAACTGTTGCCCACCACCACAGGTGAACTCAGGTGGCCCAGCGTGGATATAGAAAAAGCACCAACTGCATCTGCTATGGAATCTGAGATCAAGGAGTGCCTTCCAAAATAAATGTTTTTTTATTGGTCAGGTAAAGGGCTTGCGATAACAGGTCACTGTGACTCGGCAAACATAGATTCTGTGATAGTCACATATGCTTGCAAAAATACTCACAGGTTCTCAGGCTATGGAAGACTCTGATTCACTCATTCGATGAATATATACTCAACACCTACCACAAGCCAAGAACTGTGCTAGGCTCTGGGGTTACAATAATGGACAAAACAGATGAGTTTTCTTCTCTCACAGGGCTTATAGGCTAGAGGATTAGAGCAGCATTAATCAAATAATCACACAACACATGATAAATACTAATTTTGACAGCTGGTATAAAGGTGCATTTTCTGCAGAGAAGGCCCTTGACAAAGCTATAGAAGCCGACATGTATGTTCCCCAGGGTATGGTGAGAAAGCAGTAGATGGTGTTGGAAGTGGTTCTGCGCATGCACTGGGGAATGCCTTCACAGAGAAGCTTCCTTGCCCTTTCAAGAAACCTCTTGAGGAGATATGGAGCTTTCTACTCATCTGACAGAATGAGAATTTCTCTCTGAAGCTGGGATTTTACAAGGAAGGGTCGATATTACTCCAGCACAGATCTAGTCATTGAAATAACAGTACTTGAAAGAAAGAAATACAACCAATATCCAAAGGATGGTGAATTGCAAAGAGAAAAAAGTCTCGGTTTTCTTGATGACATTGCTGAACTTTCTCGCTAGCCTTAGTCTCCTCACCCTCAAACTTCTTGTAATGTGAGCTCATTAAAAGTCTTTATTGTTTCATCCACTCTAAATCAAGTTTTCAGTTACTTGCAACCAAAAACATCCCTGACACACCATATAGTTCATATTTTTCCACAGTTCTTTGTGAGAACTCTTACTGTTCCCATGAGATAGGTGAAGGAAACTGATACCCATATAAGTGAACTGTCCAAGGTCACACAACGAATAAAGCTGGAATTGGGATGCAGGCCTTCTCACTGCAGCTCCTCTGAATTTGCTCTAGTGCAGTATACTGCAGCACAACATAACACAAGCCCCTTCTCTCCCTACTAGGTCTTTGCCACATGTTGTCACCTTACAGAGCTATTTTTAGTCCCCAGATGCCATGAGGCACGGGATTCCTAACTGCCACCTCCCAGCTCAGTGCCATTGACATGATGTGTCAGCGTAGTGGCCTTTCCTGTCATTGCACAAGTCCAGAGTTTCCACAGGCATCCTTTTTGTTTTTTGCATCCTTGCCTTGACAATTTGTACTGCTCTCTTCCTCCTTTGAACGTTCTTCTTTGTTTCCCTAGAACATTTATTATGTCACCACATACACACATTCTTGCAATATTTAAAACAGTGGTTATGAAAGTTGTGTCATAACATTAGGACATTATATGTTAAGTGGAAAGTAGGATACAAATTACATGCACAAAGATATGAAAAAACACATATGTACATTAAAAATTAAAACAAAAACACTAGAATGTTTGCTGTGATTATGGTGGTGTGGTAAGACTGTGCATAATTTGTTTCTTTTTTTTGATTTTCCAAATTTTTCGTTATGTGCATATCATGAAAAAAATAGGATGTTTTTTAAAATATGTCATTGTTTATCTGGCCCATCTCCTGGGAGGCATATAGCAGAGCATGCTAGTTAACAGCCTGCACTCTGGAGCTTAATTGCCTAAGTTCAAATCCCAGCCCAACCACTTAATAGGTGCATAGCTCTCAGCAAGATCTGTAACTATTCTGTACCTCAGTTTACCCATCTGTAAAAGAGGCAATATCCCATCCACCTGTCTCACAAGGTAACTCTGAGGATCAAGTAAGTTAGCAATTGTAAAGCACTTGGCATGGTGTCTAGTACAGGAAGAGTGTTATGTGTTTGTTGAATATAAGCCATTTTATCTTGCCTTACCCATTGTGGGGCTTCTTGGAAGGGACTGTGACACAGAAGTGAGACAGACCTCAGTGTTTTTCAGACAGACACAACTGGTCAAAGTGCAAAGAGATGACTTGTGCTCAACATGAAGACTCTTTTAACCTCAGAGTCAAGCAGGCTGGAGAGGAACTCCTTAGCAATTCACCACTGGATGGTTGTGTCACAGACTCCTCAGATACTTGACATCTCATGAAGCATCCTCACATAAGGCCACTGGCGGAAATCACGTGAAAGGAAGATGACCAAACCTCCACCAGTGTAGAGAGGCCCCTAATAAGCCTTCCTCCACTGAAATAGGATGAAGTCCTCTAGTGGTCGGGGGGTGATAATACAACTCCTCATCCAAGTCCTAGCACAGAATGCCCCTCTGTTTCTTGCCCACCTCTAGCTGGGTTTGTTTTTGTCGAGTGCGTCAGGAGATAATGCAGGGCTCCTTCTGTCCCCTTGCTGAGACTGAAAGAGTCAAAATACTTTTCCTAAGACCAGGTATCTTCATGTTTGTCATATGAGCCCACTTTACAAAGCTCATCTCTAGAAAGGAGTCCCTCACTGGCACATTGGGTCATGTGGGCCACTTGTGTACACATGACCTCTGCTTGGAGACCAGGGCTTTCTCAAAAGCATGGCTTAGAATGTGCTTCCGATGGGTGGGACCTGAACCCAGCTCCTCTCATTTCAATCCCTTCACTTTGCAAATGGAGAAAAATCCCCATTAATTCTAAATATTTCTCAGCAATTTTTAGACTAGTGTCTGGAACAGGGTGGGTGGATCATAAATACTTTATGGGAATTTGGTGTCACTTTCTATCCTCATGATTACTGTAACAGTGGATGTCATCAAAAGGTTCACTGATGATACATCAATGGCTCTGTCTTTCTCAACTTGGCACTGGTAAAATACTCAAGAACACAGAATGCTGAATTAGGAAGAATCCACCTTTACTTTCATATTTTATATATTATCCGATGGCTGGGAGAAAGAGAAAAAACAAGTAGGAGAAGAAAGAAGAAGCAGACAAAAATAGAATAGTCTAGCTCAGGGTTCTGCAAAGGGGCAGTTGGTAAGGATTTTATGCTTTGCGGGTCATGCAATGCTGTCGTAACTACTCAACTCAGCCATTGTAGCAGGAAAGCTGTAATAGATGACACATAAATAAATGAGTGTGGCTGGATTCCAAGAAAACTGTATTACAAAACAATCAGTGGGCTGGATGTGGCCTGCCCACCCCTCATCTAATGCAAGAATGATGACATTCCCCATCTTTCATACATGGCAGAAATGGTTAATCGATCATGGTGTCAATTAACTGCCTGAGTTAAAAACCCTGTTCCAGGCCCTTAGTAAGTGTACACCTTCAGGAAATTTGATTAACATTTCCAAGCTTCAGTTTTCTCATCTTTAAAATGGAGCTCGAAATACTGTGAACTTCAAAGAACTCCTGTGAGAATTGAGTAAGACTGTTGGAAGAGGCTTAGTATGGGTGACTGGTACTTAGCAAGCACACTGTAAATGCCAGCTACTTTCATCATCATCTTTGTTGTCATCATCATCATCTGCCTCAATTCACTGTCAGATGCATGAGCATTAAATGACACTCAAGTGCCTTGAGATGACCCCCATTATGCAAATGAAAAGTATCTTTCACTGAAATGCTCAAATGCCTGACAATATCCCATCCACTTACTTCCCCTTGCTGAAGTGCCAGGAGAAGCTGGACATGTCCTTCTCGTGCTAATGGAATAGTTAGGGAAACTGAGGCACTGGAAAGCTCAGGAGAGTCACTAAAGGCAGCAACTTACTGACTTGGTGACTAAGCTGCATCTAGAGCCAGGTTTCCATATTCTTTGCCCACTTTTCTGTCTCCTACCCGTGTCTTTGAGTTCCAACTACCCTACTGGGTCCTGTTTGCTTGGAGATTTCAAATATCTCCAGGGAACAGGTTCTACTTCTGAATTTTCTTTCCAGTCTGCTCCCCCATCCTCCATTCTCCTGTCACCTCTACCTACTGATTACTGGCTTTTATTATCTGCTGCCTAGTCTATTGCAGCTGCCCCCTAACTGGTCTCTTTGACTCGGATTTCTCTCTATTGAACACTCACCATCTACCCTAATCCTGGGTGATCTTCCTAAAGCACAGATCTGACTCTCTGGCTAAAGGCCTGCACTTTAAAATTTCATGAGCCCTCTCACAATCTGACTCCCATTAGCCCACCAGTCACAGCCCTAATCCCTCCTATGTCCTTGTCCATCTGCAATGATCTTTAACTCTAGCTCCTGGGACATGCTCATCCTTTGCTCAGCTGCAGACATCCACCGAGCTCCGCATGCTCTTGGCCAGACAGCCCCTCTGCCGCCACCACCACACACACACCAGCACTTCTCATCTCAACACCACAGTCTAAGAAATCTTCAAGAGAAATTCCATCATGCCATGGCCACCACCCAGAGTCTATGACTCCCAGCCATCCTCATCACCTGGCCTTTCATGCCAAAAGATCTCTGTACACACCTTGACTCAAGCCCACTACCCTCCCCAGTCTCCTAGCCTCTCCATGGAGCCAGTGGCTTTTACTGTCCATATATACCAAAGTTCTCTGTCTTCAGCCTCTTCTCCAGACCTCCCCTTCACCTTCTTGCCCTTAATCAAAGCCCAGTGGACTCCACTTCCTCTGCTGCTTGCTTAAGGATGGCCAATCTCTCCCCCAAACTCCTGGTGTCACTGGCCTGGAGATGGAGGAGACGTCCTCTTGGCCGCTTTCAGGCTTTTGTTTCTCCCACCTTCCTAAAAAGGCTCATGGACCTTGAAGTTCATGCTACTGGGCCAGACCACCCAGCCCCTCTCCTGCCCCAACCGTGGTGTACCCTTACCAACATAACAGTAATGTTTTAGAATGCTCATGACGAGCCAGGCTCCATTTCAAGCACTCTGCATTCATTAATTGATCTAAACCTCACAAAATCTCATGAGGTAGGTATGATTATCATCCTCACTTAACAAATAAGGAAACTGAGCTACACAGAGGTTAAGTCAGTTACCGAAAATCACAGGATAAGAGTCAAGCTCAGCGTATGGCAGAGAGAGATCTGCGCCCCCGTGTTCACTGCAGCACTGCTCACAATAGTCAAGATATGGAGTCAACCTAAATGTGCATCAACGGATGAGAGGATAAAGCAAACGGGGTACATATACACAATGCAACACTCCTCAACCTTACAAAAGAAGGAAATCTGCCCTTTGTGACAACATGGATGAACCTAGAGAATATTACGCCAAGTGAAATAAGCCAGACACAGAAAGTTAAATATGGCATGATCTCATTTATATGGAATTTTTAAAAGTTAAACTCAGAAGAAGAAAGTAGAATAGTGGTAACCAGAAGCTGTGGAAGAGGGGGTGGTCAAGGGGGACAAAGTTTTCATTAGACAGGAGGAATAAGTTCAAGAGATGTACTGTACAACATGATGATAGTTAATAACAATGTATTGTATTCTTGAAAATCACTAAGAGGGTAGATTTTAAGTGTTCTCACCACCAAAAAAAAAAAAAATGGTAAGTTTGTGAGGTAATGCATATGTTAATTAGCTCAATTTAGCCTTTCCACAATGTCTACATATTTCAAAACATCATGTTGTACAGGAGGAATATATACAATTTTTGTCCCCTTAAAATAATTAATTAATTGACTTTTTTTAAAGATTCAAATTCAGGGAATTGGTACTAAAGTCCAGCCTCCTAATCATTCCACCCACTGACCCACAGAGACTCTAGAGACCGCAGTATCCACTCGCCTCCATATTTGAAGATTTTAGCACCTTCTTCCCTCCCTTTCCAAAACCAGTCCCGTCGTGACGCTGAGCAATTTTGATACCATGAAGGCATCTCTCCCAATACTTTCCTCTTAGTTCCTTAACCTCCTTGCTTCCAATAACCCTGTTCTTGCCTCCACATCCCATTTGACTCAGACCTTGTCATTGGCAATAACAGCAGGTCATGGACTGAATGTTTATACCTGTCTAAAATTCTTATGCTGAAACCTAACCCTCAATGTGATGGTATTGGGAGGTGGAGCCTTTAGGAGATGAGTCAGGTCAGATGAGGTCATGAGAGTGGGGCCTTCGTGATGAGATTAGTACCCTTATAAAAAGAGACTCCAGAGCTCACACTCACTCTCCACTCCCCCATCTCTGTGCACATATAGAGAAGATGTGAGCATAGGGCAAGATGGCAGCTGCCTGCAAGCCAAAACAAAAGATCTCAGAATGAAACCCACCTTGCTGGCACCTTGATCTTGGACTTTCCAGCCTCCAGAACCGTGAAAAATAAATGTCTGTTGTTTAAGCCACCCAGTCCATGGTATTTTGCTATGGCAGCCTGAGCTGACTAGTTACACTGCACTTGCTCTACAATCCCAATTTCAAACACACCACCCACAGGCCACTCTCTTTTCAGTTTAGACCCTCTATTAACCCAATTCTTGCAATCTTAAATCCCCATCTGGACTTTCAATCATTGACCCAACCACCAAGAGGACCTCTCCCCCTTGCCTGGTTAATTACTTAGTCTGTCACTGCCTTTCACACACCTTCAACCACAATGCCCATGTTTCCTTTTTCACTGTAGCCTAGCAAAACCCTCAAGCCTAGTTAAGCTCAACTTTCCACTTATTCTGTGCTTGCTCCTAGCAGCTGAATGTGGCTGGAGAAACACCCCTAGCTGTGTTGACTGGCCCTACTTAAGCTATCAAAGCCCCAAATGCCTCTTGGCTCTGTCTAGCCATCCTACATTTCCCCAGGCATATCCTCTCCCTCTCACCTGGGGGACAATTCTCTGTACTTTCTCTGTCCTCCAACTTCCAACACTTCCTCCTTCATCTTCACTGCATCTCTCCCCATATTCTGGCCTTCCTTCTTTCACTAAATGGGCTCTTTGCAAGGCCAGTCCCTCCCCTTGGGCCCTGCATCCCATCACCTCTCTCTTCCTCCAGGACGTTGCTCCAGGAATTCAACCCCCAGGCTCCTGAATCATCAGACTTTTCCTCTCTGATGGGTCTTTCCCATCATCTTACAAACATACTGCTATTTATACCATAAAAACAAAATGTTTCTGTACTTTAATCCTATGTTTTCCTCCAGCTACCTGCATATTTCTTTGCTCCCCTTCACAGAGTAGACTTTCTAAACGGTTAATGGAATTCCAAGTGCCCAGTCTCTCCCCTCTCATTCTCTTAAATCCACTCTAGTCAGGCTTTCAGCCTCACCACTCCCTAGACTGTTCTTTCCAGTGTCAATGCCCAAATCGAATGGTCATCCCTCACTGCCTTCTCCTCTCAGTAGCATTTGACATTGAAGATCACTTCTTCCTCTTGAAATACAGCGTGATCCAGAATGAACCAAAGACTTTCAAAAATGCATTACTCAGTCCCTAGATTATGTATGAAGAGGTAGTCCACACTTGTTCTTCAATGAGCTTAAACAGATATTTCTCTCATCCTACAATAGTCTGATATGCACCCCTCATGTCACTTGGCCCTTGTTGACACTGGAAGCTACTTGTCCCAGACCTGAGTAGCATATTACAGTTGAACGATTGAAATGGCAGTCACAATACATTTGTTTATGTCCCCGAGGTTGGCAAGAAGAAATGAGACAAATCAAGATCCTTGTGTGATAAAACTTTTCTTCTGACTACTGAATAATGAAATTGTTATTGTGTTCCATTCATCTTGACTGGCCCTGTACTTTCTTCACGTGGCTCCTGGGACACCATGCTCACCAGGTTTTCTTCCTATCTCTCCTGTTGCTCCTTCTCGGTCTCCTTCGCCAGGTCCTTCTCACCTCCCTGACCTTGTAACATGGGTGTATCCAAGTGTTCCTTCCCTGTTACACCTCCTTTGTGTCTACTCTCACTACCTGGCATGTTCATCCAGGCTCTTAGCTTTTCATGCTATCACTATGCCTGTGATACCCAGGTGTATATATCTGATCCAGGTAAGAGGCTCTCATATCTACCTACCAACTCGACATAACCACTTGGTGTCTAACAGGCATCTCAAACACCTGGCCTTCCCCCGATACAAACCTGATTCTCCCAGTCTCCCCCTTTCAGATGTCAATTCCACCCTTCAGTTACTCGGGCTGACACTCTTAATATCACAGTCCTCCTTGACTCCTCTCCTTCATACCCCACATCTAATACCTCAGCAAAGCATACCTTCACAGTGGGACAGCCTCTTGCCCCATCACTGCTCCCACCCTAGGCCAAGGCAGCTTCATTTCTTACCTGTATTTTTGCAATAGCTTTTTTCCAGATCTCCCTGCTTCACTCCTGCATCTTATATTAGTTTCTTATGTTGCCATAACAGATTATCTCAAACCTGATGCCTCAAAACAACAAAAAATGTATTATCTCACAGTTGTAGAGGCCAGAAATCAGAACCTAAGCCATCAACAGCGCTCTGCTTCCTCCAGAGTCTCTAGGAGAGTCTCTTTCCTTGACTTTACACACTTCTGGTAGCACCAGGGATCTCTGGGCTTGACTAGATCCAATCTCTGCCCCCATTTTCACATGGCCTTCTCTGACCACCCATCTTTTCTTCTTCTGTCTTTTGTAAGAACACTTGTCACAGGATTTAGGGCCCATCCAGATAATCCAAGATGACCTCATCTCGAGATTCTTGACTTAATAACCTCTGCAAAGACCCTTTTCTAAATAAGGTCACCTTCAGAGATTCTGGGAGTCAGGATGTGGACATATCTTTTAGGGGAGTCACCATTCAACCCACTAAACCTCCCTAGAGTCTGTTCTCATATGGCAGCAGGAGACCGGGAGGGTTAAATCATACCTCAAATCGTGCCATGCCTTAAAACCCTCCATAGGCCCTTACTCATCGGAGTAAAAACCAAGGTCCTCATCATGGCCTTGAAGACCACACCCCAGGACACGGTACCCACAAACCCTCTGACCTCATCTGCTCCCTGCTCCTCACACACTCTGTCCTACCCCTGCTCCCCACCCCAGCCTCTAATATCACACCTGTGGTCCCAGCTCTGGGCCTCTGTTCTTGTACTTGCTCTGCCTGGAGCATCCTCTCCAACGTGGCTCTGTGATTCACGTTGCACTCCTCCTCAGGTCTCTTCTCCACCATTACCTCCCTAGACAGGTTTTCCCTCTGCCCTGCTCTCAATCCCCATCACTAGTGTTATTTTTCTTCATGGCATTTGTATTCTCTCCTGTCATCAATTGCTTATTGCTTATGTGTTTATTGTTGGCCTCCCCAACCGGAATGAAAGATCCATGTGGACAAGGACTTTGTTTTGCTCACTGCAGTGACTCCACCACCTAGAACAGTGCTTGGTGAGTGGTCGACGCCTCACAAATCCTGTTGGTTAAAACCTTCCCAGAATCCTCTGGGCAGAGCTTACATCGCAATTTGAAGGCATTTTCCTTCTTTTATCCAAATGGTGGAAGGCAGCATGGGGCTGTGGTTGAGCTCCTAATTCATTCTTCACTGTGAGCATGGCTATGCTTGCCTCCAACATGCTAACATAGCACTCACCACACCATCTTGTTGTGACACGTTTACATATTGTCTCCTCCACCCAGCAACTCTTCTTGGGATGAATGGGACTTCGGAAGTAATGCTTCTAAGGGCTTCTTGAGGTCTTTTGGTACCACAATTTGTCCTAGACAAGTGATTCTATCAGCGGATGTTTCCAGGACCAGAGCAGACCAGCAAAAGACAATACTTTGACTTGATAGGTGTGTCAATGCACATTATTTTAGTTCCAAGTAACAGAAGACCAAACTCAGGCTTAACCTATAAGGAGAACCAAAGATCTTAGAGGTAGAACAGGTTTCAGGTGGGGTCTGATCCAGTTAAACATTTCCACTAAACATTCATTTGCTTCCATCTCTCTGTGGACCTTCCCAGTCATTCATTTGTTTCCATCTCTCTGTGGACCTTCCCATTGTCAGCTGCTATGTCAAGGCAGCTCCTCTCACTGTCACAAGAGAACTAACAGGGTTCATCCTCATTCATAGCTCAAGAGGGAAGGGTTTCTCTTTCTCCATAATCTTGGACTGCCTCTTTTTAAACTCACTCACACCACATTTCTGCTCCTAAACCAGTTCACTGTAGCAAGAATTAGGTTAATGGCCTTCCACCAATCCAGTTCTAGATCTGGGGGTGGAGGTGGGTCACTCAAACCACACGCTGGGAAATTTGGAGTCCCTTTAGGATGGAAGAAAGGAAATGGATGCTGGGGAGGTGGTAATTCTCAGGACAGTGGGTCTTCCGGAACCTCCAACCCTCCAAGGTAACTGCTGCCCCTGTCTCCACACAGGATTAGTTCTGGGCACCCACCATCAAGTTATGGCTTTTATGAGATATGAGCAAATGTAACCAAGGCTTTGGAATGTCTCTTTTAGAAATTAGTGGTGAGCAAACGAAGCATACAATTAAGTATTGAATTTTCTACAAACACGCAAGTACGCATACACACAGAACAGGCCATGACATTAAGTCCTCAAATCAGATCCCATTCCCACTAGCCTGCCTTGTGCTGAAAGACCTCTGGTTACAGAACATGCCAAATGATGGAGTTGAAACGTTCCATCGTAACTGAAGCAGATCCTCTGCTCAGTGTGGAATGCCTTTATGTAAGTGCATATCTATGTATGTTCACCCACAGCACCAGTCCTGAGGGTTCTTGCTCTCTCTCTCTCTCTCCCTCCCTGCCTCCCTCCCTCCCTCAACCCCAACCTCCCGCCACCAAGATTAACAGGAACTAAATGCTAAGGAAATCTTGACTCTATTCAACAGACTTCCCATCTCAAAGTGATTAAAGATTCCAAAAAGCTTCCTTGTCTCCTACTACCTCCCCCAAGCCTGCCCAATGTCTCAAATTCCCACATTGGTCAGACCTTTGGATGGAGGGTCTTAAAATGCAAACAAGTTCTCTCTTAGCAAAATAACTAGCAGCCATTGATTCTCAAGGCTGTTAGAGATGCAGAGGGCATGAAACTCTGGTTGTGTAATTTTAATGGAAAGGAAAGAGGCCTTTACACAAAGATGAGACCAAGGACTGCCAGAGGATGCCCAGGAAGTAGGCAGAGTGAAGGATCTGAATTTGAGATGGAAGGACACCAGCAGCCAACTTTTCCTTATCCCAATTTGGAGGCATTTTGCTTCTTTTATCAAAATCATGGGAAGCAGCATCTGTGATGAAACCCTAGAGTCTGACATCCTGCTCCAGACTCCAGACCTGCTCCTGACAGCAACCCTGGGCAAATCTCCTCGCCTCTTCATTCTTACTTTATCTACAAAATGAAGATAATATTAAGGGGCCTTGCATGATCACAAGATAATCATATTTTATAGTATAATATATATACTATCTTATTAGTAGTGTAGTACAACATGTAATATACACTTGTAGGATAATTATAGCAGAACACATTGCAAAATAGATACTGATATAGTATAGTTATAGCATATAGCTTAATACATAATATATGATAGCAATATCATATGGTTAATAACCCCTGTAAGGTTGTTGGAGGGCTAAATGACATACTTGACAAAGACTGGAATTGGTCTCATTTCTCCATTCACCTGTGGTGATGGTGTTACGGTTCACACACCCTTGCCATGGCCTTGGGGAGCATGGAGGAGCCTTCTCAGGCCTTGACTTTGGATGTGATTATGTCACTTGCTTTGGCCAATGAAATGTTAGCAAAGGTTCGAAATGGACCTGCTTAACCTCTTATGATCCTTCCTCAGCTCAGGGAACCAGCTAGTCTAAGAAGGATAAGGATCACATACAGCAGACCTGGATCCCCACTGCAGCCCAGAGCCCAACCCAGCCAAGCCCTGCACAGAACAGGCAAACCCCAGCCAACATGCAGACATAGGATCTGTATACTCATGAGATTCTGTGGTAGTTTATTATACAGCCAAAGCTAAATGCATACTAAACACGCAATAAACATTTACTATTTATATAATTAACGGCATGAGAAATTACACATGGTTTATATAACCAGGATATATTTGCAATGTCAGGTTTGTGATATTTGCTCTCATATTGCCTGCTTGGAATCTGAGCCAGCAGGTATCCTGTGATGTGGCTGACCAAGAGAATCATTAGCTTCCCCTCCATTGGCATCAGTGTTTGTCACGAATCCTCTACTGCATCACCAGTGCATTATCCACTCATTGGTCTTATCAATGTGTATTGAGTGCATTCCATGTTTGCTAGACATGAGGTCATACCACAGTGAATAGGGCGGATAAGGCTGAGCCTGCAAGGAACTTGCATTCTAGTATGGGAGACAGATAACAGATAAACACATGGAGAAAAAAGCACACACAGACTCTGATGAGAGCTGAGATGTCACTAAATGAAATGATGTATCAGAGAGTCACTGGGGGAGGCCACTCTATATAGTGGCCAAGGAAAACCTCAACCCTCAGCTCAGGCTGAGCTGAGGGAGGAAGAAGAGGAAAGCGAGTCAGCCTGCAACAAGCTGGGGGAAGAGTGTTTCAGGAGGAGGAATGGCAAGCACAAAGTGTCCGAGGAGCCGAAAAGCACCCTGTGGCTAAAAGGAGTGCACGAGAGACAAGTAGTGAGGGGAGAAGGTGGGGAAGGGCCAAGGGGGAGGAGTGTGGCCTTACGGGAGGAGGCAAGAAGCCTGAATTTCATTTCCAGTGCAGCGAAGCCTTTGAAGGGTCTTAGACATGGAAACAAAGATCACTCAGCCAAAAGGCTAGCTAGGAGGCTGTGCAGGTGTCCAGAGGAGAGGTCCAGTGTCCTGGACCAGGAAGATGGCTACAGAGAGGGATACACATAGTTGAGGATATAGAGGGACTGGAGATGTATTTTGGAGCCAGAGTAGACAGGATATTAGTTTACCATGAGCCTTGCAGAAATGTGGGCCTCAAGGAGAAACCACTGGAAGCCTTCAGAGTCTATGTGGGGACTTCTTCATAATGAAAATAAGCCCAAGGAAGAGACAAACTCCCCTGCCAGGGCTATCACCTCATACAGAACAAGTTTAACATATTGGTGATAGGAGGAATATGTTTTCCTCTTGTGAAACAAGACTGCATAGCTACTAGGGGAAAAGTGATGGCCATGGTGTTATTTTCTGTGTGTGACACAATGATGAAGGGTGTTTGTCCTTAGAAAATACAGAGGAGATAAAAGAATCCTGGTATACTGGTGGTGGGAATGTCAATCGGTACAGTCCTTATGGAAACAGCATAGAGGTTCCTCAAAAGATTAAAAACATAACTACTATATGAACTGGCAATCCCACTTGCGGATCTATATACAAGGGAAATGAAATCAGCGTGTTGAAGAGGTATCTACACTCCCACGTTCATTGCATGTTCATTGCAGCATTGTTTATGATAGCCAAGATATAGAAACAACCTAAGTGTCATTGACAGACAAAAGGATAAAGAAATTATACATATACATATGGGTGTGCATGTGTGTGTGTGTGTGTATGTGTATAAAAATATGGTTTGGCCAGGTGTAGTGGCCCATGCCTGTAATCCCAGCACTCCAGCACTTTGGGAGGCCGAGGCGGGCAGATCACGAGGTCAAGAGACTGAGACCATCCTGGCCAACATAGTGAAACCCCGTCTCTACTAAAAATACCAAAATTAGCTGGGTGTGGTGGTGCACATCTGCAGTCCCAGCTATTCAGGAGGCTGAGGCAGGAGAATCGCTTGAACCCGGGAGGCGGAGGTTGCAGTGAGTCAGGATCATGCCACTGCACTCTAGCCTGGCGACAGAGCGAGACTCGGTCTCAAAAAATATAAATCTATGTATATCTATATACATAGATATGCAGAGAATCCATTTCTGTAAAGAAATATTTTTATCTATATATAGATAGATATAGATACAGATATAGATACAGATATAGATATAGATACAGATACAGATATAGATATAGATATAGATTAGCTATAGATTAGATATATGGTTTGGATGTATGTCTTCTTCAAATTTCATATTGAATTGTAACCCACAATGTTGGAGGTGGGGCCTGGTGGGAGGTGATTGGGCCATGGGGGCAGTTCCCTCATGAATGGCTTGGCACCGTCTCCTTGATAATAAGTGAACTCGCTCTGAATTCACACAAGATCTGGTTATTTAAAAGAGTGTGGCACCTCCCCACTACCCATCTCTCTCACTCCTGCTCTCACCATGTGACACGCTGGCTCTCCCTTCACCTTCCGCCATGATTGGAAGCTTCCTGAGGCCTTCCCAGAAGCTGAGCAGTTGCTGGTGCCATGCTTCTTGTACAGCCTGCAGAACCATGAATGAATTAAACCTCTTTTCTTTATAAATTACTCAGCCTCGGATATTTCTTTATAGCAACGCAAAAACAGCCTAACACAATATATACACACATATATACACAACGCAATCATATTCTGCTTTAAAATAGGAAGGAAGTCCTGTCATATGCGACAACCATGGATAAACCTGGCGAACATTATGCTAAGTGAAATAAACCAGACACGGAAAGAGAAGTACCGCATGATCTCACTTATATGTGGAATTTGAGACATTGGAACTCATAGAAGAGTAGGGTGATAGTTGCCAGGGGCGGAGGGTGTGAGTTGGGGGTAAACAGGGAATGGGGAGGTGTTGGCCAAGGAGTACAAGCTTTCAGTTAAACAAGAAGAATATGTTCTGGAGACCTATTGTATAGTATGCCGACTATATTCAATCATAATCTATCATATAATTGAAAATAGCTATTGGCAACTGTGAAGAGGCTGTTGGGGGACATTGGTTCTGCTTAGAACACAACAGGATGTGTCTCTAATGGTGTATCCTCTATAATTAGTTTTACCAAAAATAAGACAAAATATGCATTTGTTTCCCTCTGGAGCCTCCTTCCTAGTGGATCTCCAAAGTCTCCTAAACATGTTTTGAACACGTAGAGGAATCAGTGCATTTAGGACACCGTGGCTGAGCTTCTGCTCTAGCTTTTGCAATGGTTGCAGGCCAGCAGGGAGAAAGAGGGAAGGGAGAAATCTAAAATCTGGACAATGAACGGGAAACCAGGGCCCAAGAACCCTGAGTGATCGTCAGAACCTGCATTTCCCTCACCTGAGGTTTGCCTCACTGAGGTTTTGAGGATGAGTAACATCTCAGGTTCATCTGAGACCCACCTCACAACCTACCGGCAGCAGTGCTGAGGCTGCAACTCCTGGAATACAAGCTTCCACCTTGCCTGTCTGTCCTTGGTGAGTAGGGCACATTTCACTCCCCTGGAAGCCCCTCAACCCCCAAGAAACATGAAGCCAGCCCTGGCCCCTGATCTGTCTGCACCTGGAACACTGGTACACACCTCCAATGGGTACAACATTGACCCAGGATAATCTGTGTATCTGATGCTGTCCCCACTGTACTCTAACCTCTTTGTGGACAGGGACTGTCTTTCCATCCGTATGCCCAGCACGTGGCATAGCACTGAGGAGATGTTACACCCACACATGCACACAGGAGGGAGGGAGGGAGGCCTCCACAGCCTCAGGAAGTGAGGCAGAATGATCTCAGACCTTCTGGCCTTTAAAACATAAATATAAGTACCCCAGAGGCTACCAAATCAAGTGCAGAGTGAAAACTCACCAAGCCCTCACGCATCTCCTGTCTTACCCCAAAAGAATGCAAAGTCTCTCCCAGGAATGGAAGGGCAAGAAATGTAGAAGCAATGATGGAAACGCCTTCAGAGATGTCATAGGATCATGTATGGGATTCCATGTACATTTGCTAAAGCTGATGTTTTAGAGGCGTGGGTTATTGATGACTGCTAACTTCAGCACAGTTAATGAGACAATGCGGTTATTTGGAGAAACTAAATGTCAAGCTGCAGGTCCCACCACTGGGAGGTGAAGGGCTTCCCACTGTTCCAGACCAGCCTCGAGGCCTGGAGTAACTTCCCCCGACCTATCCGTAGAGGGAAATCCTCCTTCCTCTCCCACAAGGCCAACTTAAATATCTCTCCACAAGGCCTCATCAGACCCTGTAGTGGAAGTGAACGTGGTCTTCAGAGTGCTCGGGGACACTAGGAGAAGCAGAGTGCAGCTGTGCTTAGAGGGTGGACTTTGGAGCCAGCCTGCCTGGGTTCCAATCCCTATTCCTGCTTACTATTTGTGCGCTCATGAAGGAGAAATCTAACCTCTCTTGATTCAGATTTCTCACCTAAAAAACACGGAGAGTAACAAAACCTACCTCTCAGGGGTGCTCTAACAACGAGTTAAGACACACAAAAGCACACGAAGGATGCACTGTGTTTGCTGTTATTATTATTACTTATATTCCTTAGGATAAAGACTGTATCCTTTCTTGTAACATAGCCACTGTCGCACCCTAGGTGGAGGCAGCTCAAGAAAAGAAAGCACTTAGCCCAATCTTTGTTTTGCTCTCAGTGCTGTGTCGCTCACACAGAGTAAATATAAATCCGTGACTATTTCCTCAGTGAACATGCAGGTATATTATAGGGAAGACACCCCCTGTTCCACTACACACGTAAGAAAAATGGAATCTTGATGCCGGTAATACTCAATCATCCCTTTTCCCCTAAGGAACTTGGGCTGTGACAACATCTGCATTCAGCAGCAGCAGGTCTAGGCCAGCTTTTTTTAGACTCCAATCCTTCTTCCTTTTTTTAAAGCACACTTGTCTCCCTCAACCTCCTTTTCCACACACATAAAAGAGATGGGTCATATGGAAGCCAAAGAGTAGATGGTAGGAATTCACAGCCAATTTGAAAAGAGGAACAAAACAGCAGAGCGGGGATGCCTGGGCTCAAATGCTGGCCTGGCTGCTGTGTCTCCACCTATGGCCTTGGAGAAGTCAATGCAAGGCTCTGAGTCTTCTCATTCCTCACCAAGTAGATGGAGCGATAATATCAAGTTCATGATCAATGTTGGTCTCAGGAGGAACAGACAACCTTGCAAATGAAGTGTGTAGCATCCATCAGAAGCTACCCAGCCCTGGGTTCCACAGGCCCAAGTCCTGCTCTCAAGTGCGCTGAGAGCTCAGTCTGTCTGACTCAGTGCTTTACAATTACAAAGCCCCAAAGAGCAAGAGGGCAGCTTGTTTAGATTCACCTGAGTGTCCTTTCCCCAAGAGCCTGGTACACTGTCGTGAGCATACCAGGGGCACTCCACAAATATCTCAGATACCTTGGTGAAGGCTGGGTGCAACAGCTCACACCTGTAATCTCACCACTTTGGGAGATGAAGGTGGGAGGATTGCTTGAGGCCAGGAGTTCGACACCAGCCTGGGCGACATAGTGAGAATCCGTTTCTTTAAAGAAAATTTTTTTTTTCTTTTTGAGATGGAGTCTTGCTCTGTCACCCAGGCTGGAGTGCAGTGGCGTGATCTCAGCTCACTGCAAGCTCCGCCTCCCAGGTTCACGCCATTCTCCTGCCTCAGCCTCCCGAGTAGCTGGGACCACAGGTGCCCGCCACCACTCCTGGCTAATTTTTTGTATTTTTAGTAGAGATGGGGTTTCACCATGTTAGCCAGGATGGTCTCGATCTCCTGACCTCATGATCCACCCTCCTCGGCCTCCCAAAGTGCTGGAATTACAGGTGTGAGCCACCATGCCCAGCTCTCTTTAAAGAAAATTCTAAACAAAATTAGCTGAGAGTGATAGCTGTGCCTATGTTCCCAGCTACTCAGGAGGCTGAGACAGGAGGATTGTTTGAGCCCACGAGGTCGAGGTTGCAGTGAGCCATGATAGTGCCACTGCACTTTAGCCTGGGCAACAGAGAGAGACCCTGTCTCTAAAAAAAAAAAAAAAAAAAAAGCCAATGAAACCACTTGCCTTTTCAGGGAGGGAGAAACATAGGCAACTGGACCATGGAATCAAACCTAGAATGTGGGTGTCCTGACTCCACAAACAGAGTTGGATCCATGAGACTTGGGTCTCACAGCCATTTGGTCACTCACAAAAGGACAAGAAATGTCTGAGTGTTCCAGGGTCTGGATCCAGTGGGACACAAATGACCGAGTTTTCAAGATGGAAACGAAATAAGAGGAACACCCATCCATAATGTGAAATGTTGAAACCAAAACCAGGAAAAAGTGCCGGCCGTCCCTCTCATCAGAAGCCAGAGTAAAGGAAAGAGAAGGAGGCAGAGCAAAAAAGAGGGTGGAGGAAACAAAAAAGAAAGAAAAGAGCAACAGAAGCAGGGCACAGAGCCAAGAGGGAATAAGACTCCCTGAGAGTTGCAGTGAGATGGGGCAGCAGAGAGCGGAAGAGCGAGGGTGAGGGCGCGGGTGCAGCGAGTGTGGTGGGAGCTGGGCTGGGAGGGAGGGCTCCGGGAGCGGAGCTACCTCAGGGAGCCCACATGAGGCCATGAAGTAACAGGAGGTCAGGAGAGTGTTCACAGGCTCCACAGGGATTAGAATCCTCTCACAGGCCGCCACGGACAAATCACAGCTCCGTGAACACAACTGAAGGGAGGCTGATTGTAAATCCACACTCACGAGGCCAAAGCCTTAACCTGGAAGCCAGAGCAACTGCATCTCCAGGAAACAAAAGAGCTCGATTTGAAAGAAATGAAGCAGTGGGGGAGAGACAACGCTGGGCTTGGGTGGACTTCCCAGTCTGGGCCCAAGCAGGAAAATGAGAAGCATTTCCGCAAGCCAGACAGAGCAATCTGTTTCCCTGATTCAGAGATTTCTCCAGCTGAACCTTCCGTTCAAAAGGTGCCCTTTCCTTGGGCAAGCTAAGTGGACAAAAGGACAGCAATCTAGTCCAGCTCCACACCACTCAAAGTCCTCAGTAGAGATGGATTGTTCTGGACTGCCCAGTGTGCATTCTTTGTCTTTTGGTAGCAGCAATGGACTTTTGTTCCAGCACCTACCCCTCCCCATGCCTCCCCCAGGTGCCACCCTCTGGCTCTACTGTAGGGCATGTGGGTTGGGTAAAAGCCATTGGGTAAAAGCTAGTGTGTAGGGTGGGTGCGGTGGCTCACACCTGTAATCCCAGCACTTTAGGAGGCCGAGGCGGGTAGATCACTTGAGGTCAGGAGTTTGAGACCAGCCTGACCAACATGGTGAAACCCCGTCTCTGCTAAAACTACAAAAATTAGCTGGGCATGGTGGCGTATGCCTGTAATCCCAGGTACTCTGGAGGCGGAGGCACGAGAATCTCTTGAATCCAGGAGGCAGGGGGTGCAGCGAGCCAAGATTGCGCTACCGTACTCCAGTTTGGGAGACAGAGCGAGACTCCATCTCAAAAAAAAAACTGCTAATGTGTATAGTCCTACTGTCCTGTTCATAAAAGGTGGGTGCAGAGCTGGTTTATGTTCCCTAAACTGGTCCAGTAAGAGAAAAACCCAAGATTTTGTTTAACAGTTGAAGAAAGGGATAGTCTCTTCCCTGCTGTACATGAATTGGAAGTACCATAGCCCCGGGGGCCATAGGTAAGCATCTCGTGACAATGAGGAGATAATTTTCATGAACCTGGAGCCAAGCCAGGGGAAACAGGACTGAGTTTCTTCATCTATGTTACATTATTTCTGGAGCAAGGTGCTCCTGAAGTCCCCCAGGGTGTTCATTTAAGCAAATCAACAAATTTCCTTTAATGATTAATCCAAGCGGGATTGAGTTTCCCAACATATGCAAGGAAAAGACTCCTAGCACAGTATCTTACTGATAGTATGCCTGATCACCTTACTCGGGGCAATCATCATCATCTAAAAATAAAAGCAAGTGCTAGGGTAAACACACGTGGGAAACAAATTGAAGTACATTGAATCATTTCAATATAAGGAATGACAGGGGCTCACTACCTGTTAGAATGGCCAAACTTTTTAAAGTTGACCATATCGAGAGTTGGGGAGGGATGTGGCGGAACTGGAATGCACACATACCTCCTGGAGGTTTGAGCTTTGTATAATAACAGAACCGGGAGGTGGGGAGTGATGCGGAACTCATTGAGAACCATGGGGGTCCAGGGGCAGGAGGAACTCCATGTAACATAGGGCAAGATGGAACTCATCCAAATGAGAATAATGCTGCCCTCTACTTTGTCCTAAATCCCCTCATTCCCCATTTACTCCATTCATCCCACCCTACCTCTAACCACCACCACTAACACCTGACCTGATCTGTCCACACAGATAGGCACATCACTTGATCTCTCTGGCCTCTGCTGCCTCCACTGTGGGGTGGGAATTATATCCCAAAGGCAGAGGGCTGAGCATGTTCTCCCCAAGGCACTGGAGCAGGGAAAGGTCTCAGACCAGAAGCAGCCCATTCCATGCCAAGTAGCTTCCTCGGGTTCGACTTGGCATGAGAAAAGAAACTGGGCCAGCCACATTTCCGGTACTAGGAATCTGAACAAGGGCTTACTGAGATGATGGGCAGCAATTGGTGGGAGCCGAGCTGGAAGGTCTGGGAGGAAGAGTAGAGTGATAGGAGCTCAGGGTGAATCCGAACCATGTGGAAGCCAAAGCTGGGAGTGAACAGAAGTATCAGAGAAGAGATACATAGAACAGAGGATGAAGACCCCCAGAGAGTAGTGAGGGGGAAAGAGCAGACACTCAACCAGAGGCAGAGACAGTGGCAGGGGGTTGGTCACAGCCCCCAGAGCCTCCTCAGGCCCCAACACTTCCTGGTCCCCATTTTGCTCCTCTGTATTCTTCACAACTTACCCCTCCCTTTAAGGGGTCTTGCAGGGTCCCTAAGGCTGAGGTTCGGCCAAAGATTCCTGAAGGTTCCTCTCTCCAGCTCCAGCATCCGGAAACTTCCACCCCTGAGTGCCGCAGACTGACCAACGTCCTGCAACAGGTGACCACGTGGCTTCTCATCTCTTCCAAGAAGAAACTCCCTCATTTCAGTGGCTCACTTCTTATCAGCATTACAATTTCAGATCCAGGAATTCAAAATCCAGCCAGGCAAGGTTACTTTTTTGACATGCAACTCTCCTTGAAAAACTAAGAAGTCGAGAATCACTGTGTCTTCTAAAACAATCTCAGAAGACAAGAAGCAAAAAAAAGCCCAAATGAAAATATGGAGTAAAAGCATTTCTTTGGACTACAAGGTTACAGAGAGACCGTGTGTGTGTGTGTGTGTATGTGTATGTGTATGTGTGTGTGTGTGTGTCTGTGTCTGTGTCCCTTTAGTCCATTGATCTGTTCAACCTTCCATGAGTCTCCAAACCTGGCCCATGAAGGACCCTGAAGCTGAGGAGACGGAAGATTTGTGGTCCCCTCAAGGAGAAGGCAAGGATTGCCTGTAGGAGAGCTCAAGGGTGCCTTCTGGAGTAACAGAAATCTTCTGTGGCTTGATCTGGGTAATGGTTCCACAAGTGTAAGCATATGAAAAAATTCATCAAGTCGAACACTTTAGATGGGTACACTTTACCCAGGAATTCCAAAACTCCTAGGTTTATATCCAAAATAATTGAAAGCAGGGACTCAAACAGATACTCCTACACCAGTATTCACAGCAGCATTATTCACAACAGTCAAAGAGTGGAAACAACCCAAGTGTCCATCAACAAATAAACGAATAAACAAAATGAGGTCTATACCTATGATGGAATATTATTCAGCCATGAAAATGAATGAAATTTTGATGTATGCTGCAACACAGACAGCCCTTGGAAACATTATAAATGATATGTGCCAGACACCAAAGGGCAAGTACTGCATAATTACATTTATACAAAGTACTTGGAATAGGCAAATTCATAGAGGCAGAAAGTAGAATAGAGGTTACCAGGGCCTGGGGATAGGGACAAAGGGGAAGTTATCGATAATGAGTACAGAGTTTTTGTTGGGGAGGATGGAGAAATTGGGGGTATAGATAATGGTGGTGACTACACAACACCGTGAATGTATTTAATGCCACTGAATTGTGTACGTACAAATGGTTAAAATGGTTAAATATTATGTTATGTATATTTTACCACAAAAAAGTCATACTTGACATATGCATGTTACACCTGGATTCAAGAAATGGGGAAGTCAGTTGTGGTGGCGCACACCTGTAGCCCCAGCTACTCTGGAGGCTGAGGAGGGAGGAATGCTTAAGCCCAAGAGTTCAAGGTCAGCCTGGACAACACACCAAGACTTTGTCTCTAAAAAAAAAAAAAAAATGTTTTGATACAGGGTCTCCAGTTAACCCAGGCTGGAGTGGGGTGGTGCAATCACGGCTCACTGCAGCCTCGACTTCTCACCTCAGCCTCCCAAGTAGCAGGGACTACAGGCATGCACCACCATGCCCAGCTAATTTTTGTATTTTTTGTAGAGACAGGGTTTTGCTATGTTGCCCAGGCTGGTCATGAATCAGGGCTCAAGCAATTCTCGCACCTTGGCCTCGTAAATGCTGGAATCACAGGCATGAGCCACCATGTCTGGCAAAAAAAAAAAAAAATTATTATTATTATTTAAAAATAGATACAATTTTTTTAAAAGAAATTGGAAAGTATAGTTGGCCCCATTGTCACTCTGAGAGCTGTAAACACCTTTTTTTCCATTAGGAGACACATCCATTCTCATGCATCCAGGATACTTTGCTAGGCTGTGTAGTAGATCCTGGATTCAAACTCAGGTCTGCAAATCCAGAGGCCAGAACTAAAGACCCTCCTATAAATCAACCCCTCTCTTCTAAGCTGGTCAATCCATTCTTCTCAGGCTGAGGACTGTCCCCAACTTGCCAGGGACAGCTGCAGCTACTGACCTCTCTTTACCGGGTGGCTCAACAAGATGAACCACAACCTGGGTCACTTGGAGCCGGTGTCCTTCCTGCATCTGAGCTGGCCCCAGGGTGCCATGAAAACTCTCTGTCTGCAGAAAACACCTGGTTCCCTTGTCTATAAAAAGCAACTAGCTCAGAAGGTGTGGCTGAAACCAAAAACGACAAAACCTCCCAAATCCAATGATGAATTTAATCCCACCTGGCACCAGGAAGCATAGACAGGCACTATCCACTCCACCCTTCCTCTTCTGGGGCGAAATAAATATAGATGCCCATGACACCAACTTTCCACCCCCTGTGCACACCAACTTGTTCTGCTCTGCCAGGTACATTGGAACAACATTTTGTGACAAAGATCTCACATTATAGTCAATAACATCAACAACCTTTGAAGAGAGAAAGGAGGTCCTTCCATAGACCATGGAGTGTGGAGGTTAAAGTATCCTTCAAGATCATCCCACCAAATCTCTTCATTTTCCCGGAAGAAAAAAAAACATAAGGAGGGGGTAATGAGGATCACTGATATTTAGGGTTAGATAGCCCCGAGTTTGAACTTGACTATGACACTTACTAGTCATAAGATCTCAAACAAGTTGAGTTACAGTCTCTGGGGCATCTTTTGCTCATCTGAAAAAATGGGGATAATAATACCAACCCCATAGAGTTGTTGTGAGGATGAAATAAGACTAAATGGCCTAGAGCCTGGCATGTGCCTTTCTCATTATGGTAGATATTCTTCATCATCACTGTCATCATCGGGATCATCATCATCATCATCAACATCATCAAGAAACTAAGACCCAGGGAGAGGAGGGATTTGTCCAAAATGGCACGGCTGTGGCTTGTGGCAAAACAAAGTGTCCCATACCAATGGCTTTTTCCATTTCATCATCCTGAGACAGCACTATTGCCTGGGCCTCGAAATTTACAGCACTTCATGGAAAATATGTGAAATTATATGACTTTTCCACATTTCCAAATTAGAAGTCCAGCTTGATGGCTAAGTGTCTTCAGCACAGAAAGAGGCTTTGCAGAGTATGAATGTTAAAACCAAAGAGTGTGAGCCTCTGCCCTCTCTCCCTCCACCTCGGAGCCTGGAATTCTCAAGGTGGGTTAGCCGTATGGCTGGAGGGGGCCCAGATGGTTCACCTACAGCAGCGACGCACAAAGCCTGCCCAGGAAGGCCACTGAACTGTTAGCCAAAGTCTGAAAGGAGGGCTAAGATGAAATTGTGAAGGGAACAGATAGTGACCATCATAGTAACATTTGTGGAGCATCTAGTAAGTTATGTGCCAGAGACCATTTTAAGCACCTTAGATCCATTAGATGTTTTAACCCTCCTACCCTATGAAATAGGCAGATGAATCACCCACAAGCGGGGAAACTGAGGCAAAGGGAACATTACATACTCACTCCCCAAGGGGATTTTTCACTTCTCATTGCTCAGATCTGGCTACACCAGGATACCCAACTTGCCTTCCACAACCTTGGAACTTCCAGGTTTTCCCAGGTTGTTTTTCCATCTGAAATGACTTTCCTCTGTCTCTGTTTGGTATAATTCTATTCCTCCTTCAAGGCTTAGCAGAAATATTATCTCCTCTGCCTTTTCCAGGCATCATTATCCATTTTGCCTTCTGACTCATTCACCCAGAAGCTCAGCATTTACCATGTTGTATTGTAGTTAACTGATCGGGGGGCGGGAGGCACAGTGTGTGCATGCACACATGTGCACACACATACATGCAAGAATGCTCCTACACCCGCAGGTGAGCTCAAGAAGGGCCAGAATTATGTTTCACTTGCCTTTATACATCCAGGATAGTATTGGTTGGTGCATACAAAAGATGTCCAATAAAGGTTTGTTGGAATTCTTTTTTTAATACCTATAGTCACACAGCTTGTACTTGGAGACACTAGGACATCATCAATAAGAACTTGTCTCCCAAATCCAAGAGCTCACGTGATCTTTTGAAAGATGTTATCTCCAAAGTTGTTGATGGTTAAATGTGCACAGGGACACAGTTTCAAATGAGTAGTTTACCATTATGAGTTAATTGAACAAGTGGACAAAGATACACATTCAAGCATGTTCATTACAGCCTTGTTTATAATGGAAAAAAATGGAAGCACCCTAAATGGCCAGCCATGGAGGACTGGTTAAAGATATCTCAGTGTGTACCTGAAATGAAATGTAATGTCACTTGTAAAAATGATTAGATACATCTCTGTGTACTGATATGAAAAGCTCTCTGTGATGTATTCCTGAGATTTTTTTAAAGCAGATTACAAAACTGCATCATTAATATTTAGGCACACTTATATAACTATGAACATCTTCACATGTGCTTATAGAGAAGTTTTGAAGTGAGTTCACCAAAATTAACAGTAATTATACTTGGGTGGAGATACTTTGGGTAGTTTTTACTTTCTTTTTATACATTTCTGTACTCATTAAACTTTTTACTTTGAGAATGTATTGTTTATATAACCAGAAAAAAAACAGTAATTACATTTTTATTTTGGAAAAAAATCTGTATAACCTCAAAAGAGGTTTTATAGATTCATTCTTTCCATCCAAAATGCCTTTCCTCTGGAAAGGAAGCTCCAAACTGCTTCCTGAAAAGAGTAGAGACCCTTAAATGTAGAGGGTGCCATTGCCTGTCCAGGAACCCTAATTTTTCCTTCTGGGAAATGAGTGTAGTGCCACTGCTCTGCCTACCCCACAGGGCTGCAACATGGAGCTAATGGGTTTGAAACTGTTGTTGAAAAATAAAAAGTACAAATAGATGCAAAATGTGAATTAGTATAACAATTTAATCATTGCTGATTAAGAATTTGCAATAAACTGGTAAGACATGTGATATGGTTTGGATTTGTGTCCTCGCCCAAATCTCATGTCAAATTGTCATCCCCATTGTTGGAAGAGGGGCCTGGTGAGAGGTGATTGGATCTTTGGGGTGGATTTCCCTTTTGCTGCTCTCATGGTAGTGAGTGAGTTCTCAAGAAACCCAGTGGTTTAAGAGTGTGTGGCCGGTGAAACCCCGTCTCTACTAAAAAATACAAAAACTAGCCGGGCGAAGTGGCGGGCGCCTGTGGTCCCAGCTACTCGGGAGGCTGAGGCAGGAGAATGGCGTGAACCCAGGAGGCGGAGCTTGCAGTGAGCTGAGATCCGGCCACCGCACTCCAGCCTGGGCGACAGAGCCAGACTCAGTCTCAAAAAAAAAAAAAAAAAAAAAAGAGTGTGTGGCACCTCACCGCTCTCTCTCTTCCTCCTGCTCCAGCCATGTAAGCTGTACCTCCTTCCTCTTCGCCTTCTGCCATGACTGTAAGTTTCCTGAGGCCTCCTCAGCCATTCTTCCTGTACGGCCTGTGGAACTGTGAGTCAATTAAACTTCTTTTCTTTATAAATTACCCAGTCTCAGGTAGTTCTTTATAGCGACGTGAGAACGGACTAATACAGCATGCTTTAGGAGCTGTGATTTCAAATGCCAATGGGGACCAGGTAGGTCACAGAGACCTGCAGGGCCTCTGGAGTCCTAGCGCAATGATTTCTGAAGAGAAACCTGAAATCTAGATTTTTATGTGAATTCTCTCAATTTTTAAAAATTGGCACCTAATTTTAAAATTTTCAAACATCATGCCATCCCTATAAAATGTATCCCCCAAACTACATACATTTACAATCTGTAGTATATATTCCCCTAACTTAAAGCTCAAGATTAACTCATTTATGTCCTATCCATTGACATAGTTATAAACTATCATTCCCAGGACTGAAGTACGTCTTGAATTTAAAAGAAAGATCCCACTATGAACAGTCTAATTTTAGACTTAGATGCTTTATTGCATTCTTGTTTCAATTGATAGTTTTATATGACATAAAAAGCAATTCATTATTAACCAGAATATTAAACTAATCAGATTACTCTATATATTCTAATCATGTCAAATGACAGAATTCTAAATAAAAACCGTGCACTATATTTATGTTTGTACAATTACACATATACCTATACTCAAAGGTGTGGATGTATCCTTAGGATGTTTTCAAACCCAAAGAAAACACACCTGTCATTTTAAAAAGGCACTGTGTTTTTTATTTTTAATTGTAATCTGAAAGATGTTAGCAAAACACAATTGAATGGCACATCTTCTTTTTATTGTATATATTTAAGGTGTACAAAATAGTGTTTATATATGTGTGTGTGTGTAGATAGAGAAGTGATAGCTATAGTGAAATCTACATACTTATCACATTCCAGTTACCACATGCGTGTGTGTGTGTGTGCACACATGCAGTAAGAACATCTATTAATTCTACTCTCTAGGCAAATTTTCCATCTATAAAACAGTATTATTAACTATAGGCTTCATGCTATACATTAGATTTCTAGAGTAATACGTCCTACCTCACTGCAAATTTGTACCCTTTAACGAACTTCTCTCCTTTTTCTCCCCCTATTATCCACCATTCTACTTTCTATTTATACTTATTTGACTTTTGTTTTTAGATTTGCACACAGGCTGGGAGTGGTGGCTCACACTTTGGGAGGCTGAGGCAGTAGGATCACTTAAACTCAGGAGTTTGAGACCAACCTGGGCAACATGACAAAACCCCATCTCTACAAATAATACAAAAATTAGCCAGGCGTGGTGGTGCACGCCTGTAGTCCCACCTACTCAGGAAGCTGAGGCAGAAGGATCACTAGAGCACAGGAGGTGGAAGTTGCAGTGACCTGAGATCATACCACTGCACTCCAGCCCGGGCAACAGAGCCAGAACTGTCTCAAAAAAAAAAAAAAAAAAATTGCAAGTAAATATTATGTAGTATTTTCTTTCTGTGTCAGCATAATGTCCTCCTAAGTATCCATCTACAGACAAATGGATAAAGATACTTTGGTATACATAAATGGAATATTATTCAGCCTTTAAAAAGAGGAAAGACTGCCATTTAAAAGCCTTATCTCCAAATACAGCCACATTCTGAGATCCTGGGGGTTAGTCTTTCGACATAAGGAATGTAGGGGGACACGATTCAACCCATAGCACTCCGTGAAAGGGGCTTTTCAGTGCTGCCCCAGACTTCTCAGCTTTCTCTCCTGCTTGGTAACCCCTCTCCTTATTCCTGAGTCCCAGATCAACACCACACATGGTGTGGGAAGTAGCAGGAAACCACAACATGGTTGAAACTGGATGGCATATTAATGGGATTCAACCCTACATTAAAAGGTTGAAGCTTCACTGCTTCCAACAATCAAGAAAATATATTCCAAATAATTCATATACATCTGTATGGATAGATGGATGGATGAAAGGATATGAAGAAAGCTGATAAAAATATGCACAATATAATGAAAAGGAACGAAATCATAGATATGGGAAAGGAACCTGCACAGCAGGACGATGTCAGGGAAAATTAGCACACAAAGACCCATGGTGCCAGCCCTGCATACTCATCGTGTACAGACTGCAATCCCAGCAGCCAGGACAGACAGATGCTACTCATCAGATATTCCCAATGTGTCGCTATCACAATCAACGATCTTTGTTCTCCTGGTGATGAAACTAAATGACATAAAGTCTATCCTATGGCCTTAAGCTAAAGATGGCAGATCAACTAAAAATATTCTGAGAGCATTAGGAAGTAGAAGGCCAAGAATCTTACTATGCCTTTGATTCAGCATTCCGAGACTGTCCATACCCAGTTCTGGGACTGTCCACTGACATCTTTTATCCCAAGACAGGCTCCTATGCACACACTGTCATCATCCACTTTCCTCAAAACTCCAATTAAAAAAAAATAAGAAAGGCCACATTTTAAACTAGGCCAGGCTTTAATATGTGCAGACAAAAGACAAACAGTCCCAAAATATCCCCACCCACACCTCTTCATCTCCACACCCACTGTATTCAGAAGGACTTTTCATACTGTTCATGTTGTCCAGAGTCCTAGGACTCTGATGAAAACCCTATAGCTGCTTCTACCAAAATACCATGCAGTGTGGTGTCAATCTGGGATTCAGGAACAAGGAGAGGAGTTACCAAGCAGGAGAGAGGGCTGAGAAGTCTGGGGCAGCACTGAAAAGCCCCTTTCACGGAGTGCTATGGGCTGAATTGTGTCTCCCTAAATTCCTTATGTTGAAGGCCTAACCCCCAGGACCTCAGAATGTAACTGCATTTGGAGATAAGACTTTTAAAGAGGTTATTAAGGTACAATGAGGTATACAGATGGACCCTAATCTAAAATGACTGGTGTCCTTACAAGAAAAGGAGATTAGAACATAGACACACATAGAGAGAGATCCATGCAAAGGCACAGGAAGAAGATGGCCATCTACAAGTCAAGCACAGAGACCTCAGGAGGAACTAACCTGGCAGTACCTTCATCTCCAACTTCCAGCCTCCAGAACTGGGAGAAAATACATCTCTGTGGCTCAAGTCACTCAGTATTTTATGGCAGCCCTAGCAAACTAATGCAGGGATTTAAAAACAACCACGATAACTCTTCTGTTACTGGGGAGACCATCTTGATGAGAGGTTCTTGCTGATGAGAAAGAACTCTTGAAGAAGGAAAGATGGCCTTTTGCATGCTAGGGCTGTACATTCTTAGTTCACCCTTAAAATTGTGCTCTACTTTACTACCTCTCATTGTTTGTTTGTCTAGCCTTAGACTTTTCAATCTTCTGATTGAGAAGTCTCAACTGCTATTTCCCACCATCTTGATGCCGACTGTTGCAATTCAAATGTACGTTCAAAATTACCAGGCTGGTGAGAAGGAAGATGGGACTTGGTGGGACAAAGATGCAGCTGGTGAGAGTGGCAGTGACATCTGTGAAATGTGAACAGATGAACAACGTAATAGCATTTATAAGCAGTTCACCGTGACTCTTATATTGGCTACACATTTGACATGCCAACTCATTCAATCATGTCATGTTACCCCACAGGTGCAAAAATGGACATGGAACTGTTACATGGTTTGTCCAAGGCCATATGCTAAGTGGTGGAGTCAGCATGTGGATCCAGCCAGTCTGGTTCCAGAGCCTATGCTCTTAACTCCCACCTCTCAGTGAGTTCCCCTCTTTCCCATGGGGCTTGGGCTTCACAGAACTTGATACAAACTAGGACTCTGCCAGCTGTGGCAGAAACGCAGCCCAAACTCCCATAATGTAGACAAAGAGTGGCTCACTAGACAGGATGACTCTAGGACACCAATGAGTTGCTGGGGTTTTGCATCTCTCTTCTCTGCTTCTCTCTGAATGTTAGCTACATCTTTCCTCCTAGCGATGGACCCTCTCCATGTGGTGGGAAAGATGACCATGAGAAGCCCCAAGTTCACTTCATGCCAACATAGCAAGCTCAGAGGCAAGAGGCAGGCATTCCCACCAGCACCAGGAGAAATGTCCTGGCCATCTGGAATCACTGTGACTGCAGGACAATGCTCTGAGTGTCCTTGGACCAACCCAGTTCTGCCCACTCTTGCTGGTAGATCTCATGAATAAATACAGAACGTGCTGAGATTGTAACACCCTGAGACAGGGAGTGACTGACTGAACATCTTGGGCTCTGGTCCAGCCTCCCCTAGAAACAGAATGTCCCTAAACACTTTAGCCCAGTGAGTCATGTGACCTTGTGGTATGTAACCCGGCTAGGTGGCCTTTCAGGGTCCCTGTTCTACAGTGCAAGTCAGATATGCACCGTCAAGACCCCATCCACCCCAGGGAGCTTTCTTAGCATTGGGAGACCAACTCACAGTGAATCCTAGGCTTCTGTGTCCCTTGCTGCCTACCTGTAAATAATGGATCCATTTCACACAACTTGTTGCATATGAGTGTGTTCTGTCTCTCTGGACTCAGACAAGTTGGTAAGCAGTGCACAGTGGACCTGCTTCACAGACCTTCCTGGGACAGATAACTGTCACCCGGGGAGTTATTTGGCAGTACCAACTTGAGTCATGTCTCCACACTCGTGATTGGGGTTGCGGTGTGGCAGTTTGTTACCAAGTGAAGAAAAAAGAAGCATTAGCAGAAGTTTGACCTAGATAGGCAAAGATGTTGCCCAAAGCATCACAGCTAGGGAGGGAAAGAACTTAGCATCCAGGCCGCAAGAAGCCATGAAAGAGGTCCTGATAGAAAGTTATCCAGGTGCAGAACACTCCACACTTCTAATACCATTTGCATAAGAAAGGGTAAAAATAAGAGTGTATATTCCATTTGTATGTGAGTAAAGAAACTCCGGAAAGACAGATGCACCAAAAAACTAGGACAAGTGATTCCTTACAGGGCGTGGGAAGAAGAGAGTGGACAGAGATCAGAATGGTTGTGACATTGCTCACTGTATGTCCCTCTGTATGCTGTTTTTATTTTTAATCATTTAAAAATATTACCAGTTTGGGCCGGGTGCGGTGGCTCATGCTTGTAATCTCAGCACTTTGGGAGGCCGAGGCGGGTGGCTCACCTGAGGTCAGCAGTTCAACACCAATCTGACCAACATGGAGAAACCCCATCTCTACTGAAAATACAAAATTAGCCGGGTGTGGTGGCACATGTCTGTAATCCCAGCTACGTGGGAGGTGGAGGCAGGAGAATCACGTGAACCTGGGAGGCGGAGGTTGTGGTGAGTGGAGATTGTGCCATTGCACTGCAGCCTGGTAGCCTGGCCAACAAGAGTGAAACCCTGTCTCAAAAAAATTATATATATATGTTTATGTTATTTATATATATACACATATATATATATATTTAAAACCAGTTTTTAAATATATATGTAAGTTAAATTAAAAGTAAACCCCAAAAATGCATAGACAAAAGATAGGAGGGAAACAGGCTAAATGATAACAGTACCTGTCTTTGGATGTTAAGTCTAAGCATAAGTTTTTTCCCTTTACATTTGTTTTCCAAATTTCTTAAAATGAACATGTATTGCATTTTATAATGAAAAGAAACTAGAAAGCTTAAACTAGATAAATATTTTCAGAATTATTTCTGCTGTGTATATTCGTCAAATACATGACACATGATGCAGAAATAATAATAATTCTGAAAATATCCTATCAAATAATTTTTTCTTTTCTGTAAATCAAGTCACCCTACAGCTCCCCAACCATTCATTGACTCAGAGGGCTAAGCAATGGCTGTGCTTTGAATTTCAAATTAGATTTGTGATGGCAGCAGCAAAAAAAATAGTTTTGCAAGTCAGGCTTCATTGAGAAAAGGGATTTCTAAACTCCACATTGCTTCCCTTGTAAAGAACACTGTGTGCTAGTCTGAACCCATTAGTTGGAGAAAAGGCAGGATTTGACAAAAGGGGAGCTCTCTCCCCCACAGAAAGGAGAAAGAGTCCCTTTGGCCTGGAGAGTGGCTCAGAGGAAGCAGAGAGATTGAGAGGGGCAGAGGAGGTGGGGTGATGGTCTCACCCTCAGCCTGATCTCTGCAGACCCAGCAACCATACCCCTTCCTGTGCCTTGGCTAGGTGGGTCAGGGAGAGCTCTAGCAAGCAAGAAGAACTCCCAGACAAATCAAGGGAAAGGAAATTGTTACTAATTGATTTGTGTTCTCCCCAAATTCATACGTTCAGGGCCAACCCCCAGATATCAGAATGTAACCATCCTTAGAGATAAGGTCTTTAAAGACATGATTAGGTTAAATGAGGCCTTAAGGGTGGAACCCTAACCCAGTAGGACCAGGGCCCTTATAAGATGAGGAAGAGACACCAGGGACACATGTGCAGAGAGACAACCATGTGAAGAGGCAGCAAGAAAGTGGCAGGCTACAAGCCAAGGAGAGAGGCCTCAGGAGAAGCCAACCCTGACGGCACCTTTATCTGGAGACTCCCAGCCTCCAGATAAATTTCCATTGCTTAAGCCACTCACTCTGTAGCATTTTGTTACAGCAGCCCTACCAAACTAATACAGAAACCATTTCGCAGAATGTCCCTGCTGCAACATCACATGGCCAAGCAAAATAGAAATAGCCACACGTCGTGGTTAGGCCAAGAGGCCAGGATGAGACAGTGCTCCTAGTGGGCAGTGTTCAGGAGACCCAGAGGCTCCCATGAGTCCTGGTTGTGAGACAGGATCTGCCAGTACCAGCAGGCCCAGAGAGGCCCACACAGTGGGACCAGGCTGTGTCCAAACACAGGGACCTCACCACCAAGGAAATGGAGAGATACTGATGTCAGTAGTGGGTGCTTCTGTGGCCCTAAAGAGACCAGGAAAAGTGAAAACCTCCATTCAGGACACGTGCAGGATGTCAGGGACTGGGTCCCATCAGCTACGCCATAGCAGGGGTACACAGGAGGGCTGCAGAAGCTCCCCACATGGTCACAGTGCTATTGAGCATCCACTGGCCCCTCGAGCTCTCCTGGGGAAAATGGAAGGAGAAGCAGGAGGGAAGAAGCTCTAAAAGATGGTCCCAGCCCCCAGCCCCCGGCCTGGGTGCAGTGGCTCATGCCTGTAATCCCAGCACTTTGGGAGGCCAAGCTGCAAAATCACTTAAGGCTAGGAGCTCAAGATCAGCCTAGGCAACATAGTGAGATTCCCATCTCTACAGACAAAAACAAAAAACATTATTTCTCCCCAAAGAGTCTTTTCATTCAGAAATATTTAAGTTGCCTTTAACTACCAACTTAGTTTTTCCACCATATTTTTGTTGCACCTCTGCATTGCTGTGGATTCATTTCCAACCAAACCATGAGTGTTAGTGGTGGTAAGAAGACATCTATGAGACATCAAGAAAAATGACCTAAACCTGGCCAAAGCAGTTATTAAGCCTCAGGCATCGTAGCACAGAATTCAAACTGACCTGAAGGACATGTAACCGGGTAGGGTTCCAGGAGCCCTAAAGGAGCTGCATGGGCCCTCTCTTGAGAAGTGGTGGGGACCCCAGAAGAAACGTTATATGAAGCTCTGGTTGGTCTCACTTGAGGGTGAGTTCCTGTCCAAGAGCTTGGAGGTCTTCCTGCTTTTTTCCATTTTTAAAAGAGCAGATGTTCTCCTGGGAAAGAGATATTTAGCTACCCAAACAAATCAGAGAAGCGGAGGAATGGAAATAAACCAGGCATCTGCCTGCCACTGTGGCAGTGCCCAAAGCAATCACATTAGCTGGAGGGGAACATCCGGCCTGAGCGAGGGCTGCTCAACTTGGCACAGTTCCTGCCTGGAGCCCATGACGAATACGACTGTCTTTGTTCTGGTTCTCGAAGTGAAGACGGTCTGTGGGGTTATTTGTCTAGTTTGTTGACTCTCATAAAAGACATTCATAAATTTATTCTTGGTGCCAGGGGTGCTTACTGGTGTCAAAGTGGAGTCTTTTCAGACAGTTGCTCCATGTTAAAACAAGCCACTCAGATGCATCTATAAATAATTGTCTGGGGCTTCGTTGAGCTAACAAACAGGTTTTTTTCCCCCTCTCTCCTCTCTTTTTAAAATCAACTCTAAAATGATTTCATAAACAACGAGAGGAATTTCCCATTAATATTAAAGTGTGTCTGGGTTGGTCATTTTAATAGAACTTTCCAGAGGGAACAAGCAGTTCTTCCATCTTGTCCATGTGAAACCTGTTCCCTTTTCAGAACAAGACATTTGGCAGCCCAGCCTCACTAGGACCAGTCATAGCTTCCTCTCCCCACTACCCTATGTCCATCTCTTTCTCTGATTTAGCCAAATAGAAGGACAGAAAGGCAGTGAGCAGTTGCAGTCTGGGCCCATCGGAGAGTTTGTCACCACCCCCGAGGCCTTCAGGGTTTCCACTCTGACCTCAGGTCTCCAGAATTTTATTTTTCAAGTTATCTTGGTTAGAAAGGTAAAATTATGGCTGTGTAAGTTTCGCTGATATAACAAAACTCCCTCCTGCAAGCCCCCCTGCAAATAATGGTAGCTTAAATAAGACAGAAATTTATTTCTCCTTTACCTAAAAGAAGTCCAGAGGTAGAAAGCCCTGGGTTGGTATGTTGGCTCCACAGTGTCACCTTCTGTCTTCAAAATTTACCATCATTGACAGGTCACCTCATGGTCTAAAACAGCTGCTGAAGTCCAGGCATCATGTCTGCATTCCAAGCAGCCAGATGAAGAAAGAGTAGATAAAGGTTGTTCCTTCTCATTCAAGGACATTTCCTGGAATTACCACACAATACTCCTTACACTTCATCAGACAGAATCTAGTCAGATCACTTCACCTAGCTGCAAGGGAGGCTGGGACATGAAGTCTTTTCAGTGAGGCAGCAGTGTTACTTGAAAAGGAATAATGGACTTTGGGAGGCCACCAGCCAAGCCATCTAGGCCATGAGGATGAGTGCATTTGATAACCTCCCATAGAATCTTCTAACAACTACAGATCCACACCCCCACACAATCCTGCCACTGTCCTATTTTTAAAGAGTTTCCATTTTCACATCCCTTCCCTTTAAAACTCACTATCTTTCACCTTTTCTTTCTGAGTTGGGATTCTGAGAAGTTGGACGAGTAGCCTGATTTAAGTTTAGTTCTCACCAGGTCAGGAACACACATTGGCTTAAACTCCTGCCCTGTGAACCGCCTCCCACATTCTGAAGGTCATAAGAAACCAGGCATGTAGATCATTCCAGAAGGATTTCTATAAATACAACTCGAAAGAAAAATGTGAGTCTTGCTTCATTCCTGTTTCACTCAGGGACCAGCACAAATCTTCCGGGCCTTGCGAGCCCCCACCAGGGATGGTACCAAAGTCAAGGTCAACAGCAAAGCTGCTATGGCCAGGATCACCATGGATGGACAAACCCACTGCCTGGGCCAGCCCTGCAGACATGACAGACAGTCAGTTGCTCCCTTAGCCCCAGCCTGGATTCTGAAGATCAACCTCAGCTTGGACTCCACACCTTGCTTGAGACCCCAGACACTGGCCCTGCTTTGTCATGTGGGATTTCAGCAGACCATACGTGGTCTTTATTAGCTGGCCTCCTGGTGCCCTCCTGCCCTTATATGCCACCCCATCAGCCCAGCTCAGTGCCTGCTCCACTCCACACCAGCCTCATTACTGCCACAACAAACGCCATTGAGGATGGAGTGTCAGAACATTCTCAACATGAAATCCGCCCACCTACACTGGGTAGGTCACACGAGTAGAGTGAGTGGTATTAGGATGCCCATGCAGTTGTCATAGAAAGGTGGAGTGAAAAAACAAGTAGGAATGGCAAGGAAAAACAAGCCACAAAGCAGCCTTCCTTATATTGGATTCCATGACATACCAGCTCCATGCAATGTTGATAGGTGTGTCCAACCCTGAAAGCCTGTTCAGCTAAGTTTAGAAACTGTTGCCTTTAGAAATTAATAACTTAACAAATTAAAGCCTCTGAGAAGGCCTGCAATAAAGAAAGCTACCTGTTTCCTGTATTTGACCCAGCAGTTTCTCAACTGCTTAACTACCCCAACTTTCCTTCTGGGATGTCTATTAATGTCTCATAAAACCAAGGTTCATCAGGACACTAAATGATGCAGTAAAGCACTGATGGCCACAGCTACTTCTCTGACTCTGGAGTCAAACCACTGACATTCAAATCTCAGCTCTAGCATTTTTTCAGCGGTCTGAACTTGAGCATGTTATTAAATCTCTTTGTGCTTAGTTTCCTCATCTATAAAATATGGGTAATAATAGTATCGACTTCATAGAGTTGTTGCAAGGATTAAGTGAATTATGCATATGGAATGCTGAAAACAGAATAAAGTTCATTGTGATGTGATGACAATGATGAAGATGACAATTATGATGATGATGATGAGGACAACCCTGTCCTGGAAACTTTCCACAGCTTATGAGTATGTTTCTCCCAGTGGCCAGCACTATGGTTATGATTGTCACTACATCTCCAGCATCTAACACAAGGCCTGGATGCTCCATAAATGTTTGTTGAATGACTAACAGATGGAAACCTGAAGTACAGCATGAGAAATCACAAAAAGCAACAGACTCTTTGAACAGTAGCTACAAGTGAAAATCAAAGCAGCATTTCCCCCGGGAAACGGGACTCATATCTGTCTTCCCAAACATGTAAGCAGGTCTCTATTGGACACCTAGAGGGTGGAAGGACAACTGGATGTCACACACAGTGTCCCATAAGCTGAAATAGCACATTGGCACCTTTCTTCCCCCTTCAGCCAATTTATTGATCTACCACGTGGCCTGGGTTAGAAACAAGGGTGGTTAACTGTACCATACCATTTTGATCCTCGGTCTTAGTGAATGTGAATAAGAAAACTTACAGAGAGGGTCAGCAGCTGGTGCAAGAAGCTGAAGTTGGAATTCAAAGAGAGAGGAAGAGCGAAAGAGTCAAAAGTGGAATTGGTAAAGAAGAGAGAGGGACAGAGAGAAGTCAGGTGGTGGTGGTAGCAGGTGCGGTGGAAGCCTGGAGACAACAAGTTTGGTCAAGCTGCAAAATCAAGTACAGAGCCTCTTCCTGGAGGAGGGAATCTTTGTGGCCAGAAGTGTCCATTGGCCTGGAAACTCCACAGACATTTTGAGGACCCTGAGATGGAGGGAAGAAGGCAGGAGGAACTCAGCTGGGAGTGGAGGAGGCAAAATGCATCCAGCAGCAGCAGCAGCCACAAGAGCACCCCTTGGGGGAGGCTCCTATTACATGCCCCTGCCCACAGCCCCACAACCAGGGCCTGAGCATTACACAGTTAGAACAAAGACACAACCTTCTACAAGATACAAGAAATAGTACAGAAGCCACTCTTGGAAGTTCCCCTTACATGCTGTATTAGTCCATTCTCCTGCTGCTAATAAAGACATACCCAAGACCGGGTAATTTATAAAGAAAAAGAGGTTTAATGGACTCACAGTTCCTCATGGCTGGGAAGGCCTCACAATCGTGGCAGAAGGCAAAGGAGGAGCCAAGGCACGTCTTACATGGTGGCAGACAAGAGAGCGTGTGCAGGGGAACTGCCCTTTATAAAACCCTGAGCTCTCGTGAGACTTATTCAATATCACCGGAACAGCACAGGAAAGACCCAACCCCTTCATTCAATTACCTCCCACCAGGTCCCTCCCATGACATGTGGGGATTATGGGAGCTACAATTCAAGATGACATTTGGGTGGGGACAGAGCCAAACCATATCACATGCCCAATTCCTGCTGCAGCCCAGCTCTGGATTTCCTCAGTCCTTCTTTATTCTTCTGTGTACACATCTATGTATTTACACACTCATACCTGCAGGCCCATACTTTGCCTACATGGTGATAAAGGTCCCTGGGTCCTTACATCACTTTGTCTGCCTCAGCTGTGGCCCACCATGGGGAATGGAGGGAGCCCCACTCAGGCTGAAGATAATGTGGGGGCTAGGGAGCAGGAGAAAGCCAAGAGCAGCCTCGATGGGAACCCAGAGTCATCTCTCCTCATGCACAGCCTACATGTGGCTCCCCATTTTGTCTTGTTAAAGCCATGCCCTCCCAACTTCCAAGATTTGCCACCATGTGGACCTGCCTCCCTTCCTTCCACACATACACTTCCATGCATGTTCCCAACACGAGAGACTTCACGCTGGCTGTTCCCTCTGCCTGGGACACTTTTCCCTAGGCAGCCACCTCCCCGCTTCAAGTCTCTGCTCCAATCCCACCTTCCATGAGAGGCCCACCCTCACCCCCTAGATACTGCTTCCACCTGCTGCCCCACCACCTATCTCAGTCCCCACACCCTGCATCTGGTAATAGGTCATTTATTTGCTCATTGTTAACTGTCCAATCCCCACAACATGTAAGCTCTATATCGGCACACATCTCAGCCTATGTTGGTCAACAATGAACTCCAAGCACCTACACGTACATCTTATGTCACAGGCACCAGGGAAGAAGCATTGGAATGGACACTTGGGGGTGGGAGGAGGACATGCCAAGTCACAGTCAGGGGAGATAGGCTTTCCTGCAGCCACAAAAGGTAGGGGTGCAGTGATTTTATTTGGCTACTAAAGAAAGAGGCAGAAATTTGGGTAACTGAGATGGTGGAAGAGGTATGTAGAGAGCTATAGTCTCAAAAATACAAAGAGCCAATTTTCTATGGGGTTGGGATTATGAGTTCTTTGCACTTCTATTTTATATTATGTATATATAGTGAACATGGATCAATACTTATGTGTAATATATACATTTATGTAGTAAATATAAATATATATAATATGAATTGATGCTTATATAAATGTAGACATTTATACATAAATATAAATATTTATAAATATATTATATAAATATAAATATATAAATATAAGATATAAATATGCTTAATATAGTATTTTTGAAATATTATATTTATATTTTATATATTTATGAATTTATATATTTTATATGCTATTTGAATGTTTATTATGAACCTACATGTGATTTTGGTAATTTTTATTGAAATCCTCTATGGAAAAGCATAGTGAATGAATGCACACAGCAACAACCACTGCACGCACACAGAGAAGACTCTGGCCCCTGAGATCTGAGGTGAGCCTCTGAGGTCAGGAACAGGGCACCATGAACATTAGGGGAGGACACGAGACCCTTGTGGTATAACCCTTGTGGTATAAGGCCTCAACCTTAATCTAGTCTCCTCTTCTATTCACAGAGCCCTGATGTTCCTTGGAAGAGTGCCATACATGTGTATATGCACACACTCTCACACACACACACACACACACACACACTATGCACAGGTGAAGTGACCAGGCCTGGCCACTCAGAGCATCAGAGATTAGTTCAGGGGTGTGCATGTGACCCAGTCAGAGTGCATTCCCCAGCCATTGCTGAAGGCCTAAAAGCAAAGTACAGTTGACTCTTGAACAACGCAGGGATTGGGACTCTGAAAATGCACACATAACTTTTGACTTGCCAGAAACTTAACTACCAATAGCCTACTGTTGACTGGAAGCCTTGCCATTAACATAAATAATTGAATTAACACATATTTTGTATGTTCTATGTATTATACACCATATTCTTTTTTTCTTTTTTCGAGATTGAGTCTCGCTCTTGTCTCCCAGGCTGGAGTGCAGTGGCACCATCTCAGCTCACGGCAACCTCCGCCTCCCAGATTCAAGTGATTCTCCTGCCTCAGCCTCCCGAGTAGCTGGGATTACAGGTGGGCACCACCACGCCCAGCTAATTTTCATACTTTTGGTAGAGATGGGATTTCGCCATGTTAGCCAGACTGGTCTCGAACTCCTAAACTCAGTTGATCAGCCCACCTTGGCCTCCCAAAGTGCTGGGATTACAGACATGGGCCACTGCACCCAGCCTATGCCGTATTCTTACAATAAAGTAAGCTAGAGAAAAGAAAATGTTATTAAGAAAATCACGAGGAAGAGAAAATATATTTACTGTTTTTTAAGTGGAAGTGGATCATCATAAAGGTCTTCATCACCTTCACATTAAGTAGGCTGAAGAAGAGGGAGGGGTTTGTCCTGCTGTCTCACAGGTGGCAGAGGCAGAAGAGGTGGAGGAGGTGGAAGGGGAGGCAGAAGGGGCAGGCACACTCAGTGGAACTTTCAGTTTTTTAAATCCACATGTAAGTGGACCCACACTGTTCGAACCCATGTTATTCAAGGATCACCTCTACTCTCTTTTTCCACTGTTGGCAGCCATCCCCCCACCATGAGGTGAACACCAGCCCGAGGATGGAGCCAGCAGAGAGGGAAGCAGAGGCAGGAAACAGAGCCCCTGCTACACCATCTGACACCTGAGTGCAGCCATGCCTGAAGCCAGCATGCCCTTGTCCTGCTCAGTATGATGAGCTAATTGTGCTTAGGTCAGTTTTCTTAGATGCAGTTAATACAGGGGCCCTGGAGATACAGACTTGGGTGTTCTCCAGACTTGTCCACATGGGGAAGTCTGCATGTGGCTCTCAGCACATGTGTTCTCAGTCAGAACACATGTGGTGAAGTTTTGTGACCAGAAAAAAAACTCCTGGAGCAGAGAGTGTCCCTGCTCCATCCAGTGTCCCCTCCACACTAACCCCTCCAAACCCCCCCACCCAGGAAAGCGTCTTTGCTGTTGCTGGTACCCATCCCCCACCTTCCGTGTGTTTTTGTTTCCAAAAGTCTGAACTTGAGAGAAGCTCTCTACCAGCCCTGAGTAGTAACTGACACTGGGGAGTCCCCTGCAGGACCAGACTGAAGCAACCCTCATGGGCCTCCGGCTGAAGCCTCCCTTGGCTTCTTCCCCTGCCCTGTGCTGCCTCCCATCCCTCGCTGTTTCCCTGGAAGCACTTCCTCCACACATCAACCACGTGCAAATCCTCATCTCTTTGCAGAACATGCCTTAAGAGAGCAGCTGCAAACAGGCGAAGCCAGGTGGGCTCTGAGCATCCCGCACAGCCCAGGGCTGGTGTGCCTGCAGGTCACCTTTCCCAGCCTGTGCTTTCCATCTCACTCCGAAGACAATACACAACCACACGGGCTCTTGCTTCCCTCCTCTCCCCGGCAGCCCCAAAGCAGGGAATGAGCTGTCTCCGGGATACCCACCAACCACGGTGGCCACCGGGGCCAAGCTGGCTCCCTGCCCAGGGAAAAGACAGCCACGTGCCGTGGGTCGCTCAGGCATGCCGTGTTCATCCCAGCTCTGAACCTGGCCCCTAGGCCTGCCTGCACCGTGCTTGTGGACTCCTCCCCTCGTGAAGCTTGCCTTTGTCTTACCACACTGCCTCTGGAATCTCCAACAGTCACCAGCTCAACTCGCGTGGTTCACTGACCCGGAGCTCTAATAGGCAGCTCTCCAGACCCATCTTGGATCGGCCCCATAGTGCATGTGCCAGGACCACACAATGGGCGCCCGGCTTCTTCTGTTCCCGGGGGCATGGGCAAACTATATAGTTATTCTGCTACCACTAGCTAAGCACTGACTCAGAACTCAGAGTGAAAAGGAGCCTCTCACCTCTTGGTGGTGGTCCCTCTCCTGCTCCCTCTCCACAAGAAGTGTGTAAACCTTGTGACCACACTGAGCGGGCACTGCTGTTTTTGTCTGCCCAGAAGCCACTCCCTCTTCTACCAGTAAGAACGCCCCAGACCGTGTCATTCTGAAGACTCCAAGGGTGAGCGGGTGGTCAAAGACTGGCCAATCAGAGCACAACAAAATAAATAACAACTCTCACCACAGCGATTGGTTTGGGAGACCCGGGGACACAGCTAGGCTGGTGAGACTTGATTGTCTGACATGGGATTGTTTGAAGGGAGCGAGATGCTTTCCTTCTCTCCTGGATGTGGGGCTGGGAGCAGGTAAGCTTGGAGACGCCAGGAGCCACCGCGGGGAGAGTCTGTCCGAGAGAGAAGAGAAGTCAATACGTTCTCTTCTGCGTTATTGTTGGGATGTTGCTGCTGTTGTTTTTCTTTTGGTTTTCTGCTTAAGCGACTGTGAACTGAGGTTTTTTCATGTCACTTGCAACCAAATGCATAGTGACTAAGAGAAATACCAATGGCCAGCAAGGTGTGACGGAAAAAGTACAAGAGAAGTCACTGCCTCTAGCTCCAGCTCTGCTACTAATTTGACATATGGCTTTGCTCAAGGCCTTCAACATCTAAAACAAAGGCAGTGGGGTATATGATGCATAGATCTCTTCCCAAGCTCTGAGAAGAACACGCTAGGTTTGTCTTCACCTTCCTTTCAATGGAATCCTCTTTTGAGGCCCAGTCCAAATCACCAAAACGCCTGCCCTCCCTGGAACGCTAGGGAAGCCCTGTCTCCCTGCTTTGAACTCCTGCAGCATTTATTCATCTGTGCACTTACTGGTTCTTATACCACCTTCCTATGTTCATGCATGTGTGGTGTGTCCCTCAAAACTCAAGAGTGGCTAAACTTGTGTTTCACCATAATCCAGGCGCTATGCTAAATCCATTACGTGCCAGCGCCTATGTGGTCCTCACGTCCATCTTGCAGGTGGAAGACAGATATTAGCTCAGCCTCTCCGCTGTAAAGATGAAGACATGGAAGCTCGAAGGAAACAAGTCACTTGGCAGAGGTCACCAGTCTAGGTGCGCCAGGACGGGGATTCTTGAAGATGACAAACTTCTGCATCATACCGCTCTGCTTCACAGACACGGCCCTGGCACAGTGCTGCTTGTTCTATATGGCTTCCTTCCGGACATCTGCCGATGGATTTGTCTGTGGCGAACAGATCTCCAGAAGATGCAGTTCTGGCAAAAGGAAGGGTCAAATGGCATTTGGGGCTGCCTCTCCCAGCAGCCCAGGTCTGTGAGTTGGTGGGGGAAGCACCCCAAGGAGCACGCCACTTGCCTCCCGGCTTTGTCTGCTCTGCCCAGACTGCGTCCCCTCCACACAGAGCTCCATTCACCATCTGGCCAGAAGGTGAGGCGTCATCCAGGGAGTTCTGAGGCCACCCTCCGGAGCTGGAAGGCGGCTGGCTAACAGATGAGCAATTCACCCCTGCAGCAGAAGAAATCCAGTCCCAATCAAGAGCTCTCACTGTCCATCCATGACCAAAACAACCCGCACCCGTTCACTGAACTCTGAGCTGGGCCCAAACATTTAATTTTGTTACCGAACAGTGGAACAAACCAAAGTGTTTTTTTCCAGAAAAAAAAAAATAGTAGACCAGCTTGAACCTGAGCTGAACCCATATATTTTCTAAAACTACTGAACAGGAACAAAAATCAGACATCAAAATGTTCTGCAAATGAAACCAGCCTTTCACTCTATCCAACTTCTTGATTTGGAAAGCAAATCAGGCAGGCGCAGAGGGAAGAGGAGCATTTGACTTCCCTCGAGTGACTCGGTGGAGTGTGTAATCCTGTTCTAAGGAACACCGTGTGAAGGTTGGAGACTGGCTTCTGTTCAATGTGGTGGGAAAAAATGTTATTTTTATTTTAACCCTCCATAAAGATGAATCAGAAAATTTCAGAGCATTTAGTTCCTGTGGTGTTGATGAAAGCATTTCAAGGATTGATCCAATATAATAATACATCCTGAAAGTATCAGCTGAAAGGACAGGGCCTTGGGTCCCGGCCCCACTGCCTGGGTGGCCTTAGGCATCTTTGAGGGGCTGGGGTTACCAACAGTCAAGGTTAGGTGTGGCTCTCGACAGCCTGACTTGGTTGGGCATGGAGCGTCCCCATGGATATCATCTTTTAGAAAGTGTGATTCACACAAAAACAAAGGCAACATACTTCATGCCCCAAGGAGAGAGGGGCTGAGCCGGCTGGACTTGCCTTCCTGATCTCATTCTCCCAGCTGCTACACAAGCGACACTCAGAGAGTCCCAGAGCAGGAACCAGAAAGTCTATCTGCAGAGAGTCTCTCACCCTAGCTCTAAACACATGCGGACCACATCAATCCCAGGGCCGGAAGAAAGAATGCAGTGTGGACAATAAGGAGCTGATAGAAGAGAGGTCGGGCAAAAAGCCGCAATCATCAGCAATCCACACCTCCAAAGCATGAACAAGTGAAAAAGATCGTTCCATTGGCCGAAGACCAATTACATCTGTTTTAAAGACTAAGGGCAATCAGAATGTTAACAGTAGGGACTTCTGGGGCAGAGGAATGCAGAGGTAGGGGCAGAGGAGAGGACTTCTGCTTTCTATTTCACACTTGTATCTCTCATTTGGCTCCTTCCTAAGGAGCATCTGTGCATTGCATTTATAATGTTTAAAATAAAAGGCTAAAATGCACACATACATACACAGCTAGCCATATGTCAAAGGCAGAAACCACAAAGGAATGATGATGGATTTGACTGCATAAAATTAAAAAACTTCTGAATATAAAAAAGGAAATTACCTTAAACTATATTAGGAGAAGAAGTTGTTTACAATGTAAAAGATAGTAAATATTTATTATCCTTAACATTAAAAAAACACTTAGAGAAAAACCATACTCCAATAGAAAAATGAGCAAAAGATATAAATAAGCAATTCCTGAAAGAAGACACACAAATAGACAATAAACACGAAAACATTCATTCTCACTAATAATTAAGGAAACCCAACTAAAAGTCAAATAACATTTTTCCCTACCAAACCAGCAAATATGCTTAAAATGTTTTAAGTACTCGTTGATAGGAGGCCAGACAGGAAAACAACCTCATAGACTATTCTAAGAGGGCAAATTGGTAAAGCCTTTTTGGAAGTCAATATTGTAAAACCTATTAATAACTTTTAAAATATGTGTAAACGTTGTCATAGCAATTCCATTTTTAAGCATTTATGCCTAATGAAAATCATCATGGCTAAAGATATATGCATTTGGATGTTCAGTGAAGCATTGTTTATACAAGCAAAAAGCTAGAAATATCCTCACTGTCTAAACAATGAAGGACTGGCTTAATATATTATGGCACTACACACAGGGAATCACTATGCAGCTATGACAATGTTGATAGACAAAAAAATATGAAACAACATGGAAATTTTCATAATATATTGTTAAGGGAAAAAAAGCTAATTACAAATGGCATATATAATATAAAACCACTTTTGTAAATAAATATAGATATACATCTGCTTTTAATTTTTAAATATCTGATTACAGGCAACTTTTGTGTTTTCCTCTTGTAATTAAAATGTTCTATTTGTTAATAAAAAATACCCAGTGCAGAAATGCATCCAAGAATCATTTTCAAATAATCAGTTAGGAAACAAACATCTTTAAATCAACAAGTTAAGAACCAAGGACACATCAAATAAGATAAAGTAGTATCAATTGTTCCAAATAACCTCTCCAATTAATCTTCTATGCCGTTTTTTGTAAGACCACAGGATCTGAGTTCATACAGATGAGGTAATTGCATTGCAAAACTCGTTGGACCAGGACAACATTCTAAAATCATAACCTGCTCTTACCCACAGAAAATAAGAAAATAAATTTGCTCTGTTATTTTTCCAGAAAAAAAAATAATGTATCGTCAAAACTCAAGGTGGAATGAAGCCAGATTTCACAGGACAGCTTGGTTCTCCAGTGACATTGCTTTGTGGCAGTGTGAATTTTCGATTTCCAAAGAAGGAAAAGGATAGTCTTGAAGAGCAAATGCTATTTGCAAGCTGCAAAATACTGAGGTGCAATGCTGAGGAAAGAGATAAAATAGCAAAGAGGGAGAATTATAGATCCTCAGTGCCTGATGTAACTCTTCTGGTGCTAGAAAATGCACACACATGTGCATGCGCACCTGGCACACAGTAAGTTCTCAGTAAACACTGGCAGAATAATGTTGTCAGTGCTCTCACTAGGTTTCTCTCACAACCCCTCTTTGTCTATTCACCCTTAACCAGAAGTATTTTCCTCTCTCAGTGGAGTCTAGCACAAAACATGTAGGCCACAGGACTAAAACTTTTAGGACAATACATCTCAATGTAGGGGAAAACTGGACACATGAGAAAAGTGTAAACGGGACATTAATGAATTATTCCACTAATACTTCTTCTCTGTCTCTAGAGATAGTCTCTCAAGGCAGTGCTAACCTCCAGAAATAGCGACGAATGACTGGCAAATTCATTAATTATTCCTTGTGAGACACATGTGTGCTGGAAAGGTCTCCTTGTTTCATTCAAGTCCTTCAAGCAAGGTAGAAAGAATGTTTTCACCTATATGTGAATTTCTATTGTCACCAAATGATCGCCCACACAACAGAATTACAAACAAATCTCCTATTACTGTATTATTGATCTTCCCCACGATCCAGACAATAGTTCCTCTCGATCTTTGACCTAAGAAGTAAATAAAATTTCATTTCTAATGCCATATTTTAACTTAATAATGGGATTTTAAAAGCAATTTATCTTCACTAGCTTTTAACCCCCCACGGAGAATTTTTTCCCCACTTTTTGCACATTTCCTACCAACCAAATCATAGATTGTTCAGACACAGAGAAGCACAGTTGGAAATGATCACAACTGAACCTTTCCTAACCATAACTATCAAGGAAGGGGATGTTCTGTTTTCTTTTAGTGGCCTGCTTGGCAAAAAGCTAAATACAAAAGCTCCCCAGGGTAAGTTTTTGTGCAAGAGGTGGGTTCTAGAAGACCCCTAGAGATCAGATGAAAGTGTGTCCAGTGCAAAGGTGCTAAACACTGTGAAGATGGTAAGACACTACAGGCAATCAATGTTTGCTGCATGACTATGCCAGGGTATAGGATTTTTAGTCCTGAGGAACGGTATAAAGGGAAAACACAGGGCGAGGTTTTACAACCAGAGCCGGTGAGAGCACTGAATATAAGACAGACATCAGGCTGGGCACAGTGGCTCACACTTGTAATGCCAGCATTTTGGGAGGCCAAGGCAGGCGGAACACTTGAGGTCGGGAGTTCGAAGTCAGCTTTGCCAATATAGTGAAACCCCATCTCTACTAAAAAACAAACAAACAAACAAAAAACATACATATATATGTGTGTGTGTATGTGTATATGTGTGTGTGTGTGTGTGTGTGTGTGAGCCAGGCGTGGTGATTTGTGCCTATAGTCCCAGCTACTCAGGAGGCTGAGACAGGAGAATTTCTTGAACCCTGGAGGCAGAGGTTGCAGTGAGCCAAGATTGCGCCACTGCACTCCAGCCTGGGTGACAGAGTAAGACTCCATCTCAAAAATAAAGAAAGGACAGACATCAGAAAGACAAAAGCTCGCCTACATCACTTCGTCCCATCAGGATGACTATATTTAATTATCAACCTGTCTTGGTAAGCAACAACCATTGAGTGTAAATTGTTTAAAAATCACTATACTAAAAGAATTGGACTTGTATAAATGTTCTTTGTCAAATACATGATGTTTTCCATTTTTGGCTGGAAATCTAGTTTCTATTATTTATACAGAGATTTATGTAACTTCTAAATGACTTTTGTGTATCTTTATGTGCACTTGCTCACTCCTTTTTTGCATATGGTTAGCCCTGACTATGTGTTTGTGGAAGAAAAAGATAAATGAACAGCTGTCTTTAGAAAGCAAACATTTCCAAACATTTGGCCACAAAACTGGTGGAAATGCTGGAGATATGATAGGCTATGAAACCGATTCATTCTTATACAACCTGAAGGATCCCATCTGGAAATCACCCCTCAAGAAGACAAAAAGTAAATGTAAACAAAGAAGAAAAAAAGAAGTGGACCCAGTCGGAAGTTTTAAACATTGAGAATAATGTTCATTTTTTTCTAGCTCATATCTAGTCAGGTCAAGCAACATCAGGTTCTTTCCCTGAACTTCTTCCATTAGGCACTCCACGGAAGGCCAGAGTGGATGAATTAGCCCTTAACTGATCCATAACATAGTCATGCCATGCCCAGAACCATGGTAATCCAGGGCCCGGGCCACAGAATACAGTCACTGACTTCTCCTCTGCCTAATCCTCATCACGTCTCAGAGATGAGACCCCAAATCCACAGAGGCTTAGGGGAAGGACAGGTGAAGTCTACACCTCCATCTAGAAGGCAGTTTCCCAAGTGTGGTAGGCAGGTTTGCCACCGGACATATGCAAGACCATTTTAGGAGGGGCCTCACTGAATACTTATTCTTAAAGTAGATGTCAATTTATCTATCTTATTCATTTATATGTCCTAGGAAGGTTATAACCAATACAGAAACCATTGCATCATTTGAGTACACTCTAAGGTGACACTCACCAGCATTCCTTTCAAAAATAAGCTTGGGGTAAGGATGTAGTTAGGGAACAAGATTGTGTGACTCTAGCTTTGGATTTGTGGGTCCTTTCCTTGCTTTTAGTCCCCCCCTCTCCACTGGGCTTCCAAGATGCTACAGACACACACAGGATTGTTCAGTCATGTAGGCTTTGGAAAGACAGCAAATCACAGAAACATGAATGCATTCACACATGATGGATTCTAAGAAGTCTTGCAATTTTTAAAAAATCCTGCCTACCTTTGTTTGGTCTTTTCTTCACATCGCATATATTCTTATCCCACAGGACTCCCTTGCAAGTTACTGTTCCACACTGTCTAAATTTTACCTTTGGGTAAAATCCAATCATGAAAAAGCTGAATGTTTGGGCCAGAGTGTCTGGGGTCCTTGTACAGTTGTTTTATTGGAGGGATCTGCTTCCACTGCGAGATTTTTGTAAGGCGTATGAAATTGATTGCTCCATGTATTGTACAGCTATGGTGAGGAAGTACTTGACTTCATCACACATGGTTTCCTCCAGGAAAACCCAGCATAGAAATCTCTTCAGCCTTGGTTCCAGTAAGAATTGTGCTTCTCCTAAGTGAGCTGGTTTCTGGTAAGTTGATGGACAGCATGAGTGCTTTTGTAGATCATATTTCCCTCTTTGCTTTGGCCACCAGTAAGCTCACAACCAAACTTGTAGTTTACCTTTATATACTGGGCAGGACTTGAAGGCTCAAATATCTGTGCGCAACTCTACCTCTGGCTTTTTCTTATTTTCTTACCCTTGTTCTTCTTCGCCCTGACATCCTTATTTATGCAGGTTGTCCTGTTGTTTTCTGTGTTCGCTATAAGGTGTCTTAAATAATGCAGGAATAGATCCATAGGTGTTTTGGTCCTTCTTTCACTTCATAAAGTTGGAGCTGGGAAGAGCATCCAGCCCACAGAATGGTAAGGCCTAACTGCACATAGGAAAGCAAACATTCTGTTTGTCCCACAGAGGAACATTTTGCCTTTCTATGTGGTTTGCTTTTTATACTTTTGGTAGATTGTGGCTTCCTCAAATTATTTGTTTGAGCGTAAATCATCAAAAGTGATATTCGTATATAGCTTGGCTATTTTCGTTTTTCAAAAAATGTCTTGTGTACTTATAGCCTGGGCATACATGGATCCCACCCAGCCTCTAAAAAAAAAGTTGGAGCCGGCTGAGCGTGGTGGCACATGCCTGTAATCCCAGCACTTTGGGAGGCCAAGGCAAGCAGATCACAAAGTCCAGAGATCGAGACCATCTTGGCCAACATGGTGAAACCCCATCTCTACCAAAAACACAAAAATTAGCTGGGCGTGGTGCTGCACGCCTGTAGTCCCAGCTACTTAGGTGGCTGAGACAGGAGAATCACTTGAACCCGGGAGACGGAGATTGCATCACACCACTGCGCTCCAGCCTGGCAACAGAGAAAGTCTCCATCTCAAACAAAACAAAAAGGGGCCACTCACCTGAAAAGCTCAGAAGCCAACCTGGCCCCTCTTCCCCACTCTCCACTGATGACAACATCTGGCACAACTGGATGACGATTTGCAGGCTGCAGCCAGCATCCTCTTGTCCTTCTATTCTCACCAGAGCCCCTACTGCAACCTCCCAGCAATTGCAGCATTCTTATTTTTAGTACTATTCCACATAGGGGTAAAGGAAGACACTCTAGATTTTCTTTTATGGTGTTGAGAAACCAGAAGTTCCTTACAGACTGCGTGCTTGCTTCCTTCCATGCATAACTTCATTTAATGGTTCTCTCCATTTCCCCAGCAGGAAAATCAAGACTCAGAGAGTCAAGATTTATTTAAGTTTGCATCCTTCTCTCAATCTCTCAGTAAATGACAAGGAAGTTGGGAAGAGTGAGAGACTAACAATTCAGCTCAGAATTCAAGGAGCTCAGGCGGAAAAACAGTAAGAGATTAAATTATAGGATCTTTTTTCAATGTCCCTGTCCCCTCCCTCTTCAGCTCCCTCTTTCATTCTAGAAATACTCTTTCTACTCCACCTTTTCCCTCCACAGATAACTGCCAGGAGGCCTCAATTGTCCCCTTCACTGGCCCCAGACCTCCAAACATTTCTTGTGCTTGGCATTTCTTGAGCCTTTCTCTCCGGCCTCTAATTCAAGCGAAAGGCCCAGGGGGAACAGGCGGTATGATCAATGAATCCACGAAGGCAACTATGACAGCCCTTTCATAATGTTTTTCTTCTCTCGGAGAGTATTTTTAAAGGAGATCCCAGGGAAGCATGCACACTTTGACTCAAAGGAATAACATTCCTAAGGCAGGACATTCAGGCAGCCAGGAGGCTGGGGAATAGCACAGGGTGCAACTGACTTCCTGGCGCCTCCCTCCCCTGCCTGCCGCGGGAAAGAAAGCCTCACACCCCGTGCCGTGGTGTGGTGCAAGAGGAAGTCCATCCCTCTGGCCTCCAACCAGTGCCCAGCCACCTTTTCTGGCTGGCCTATGACAAGGAACAGAGCTGTCATTGAGGGAGGATGGCCTGCAGATGGGTCTGGAGGTCAGGACTGCTAGGGGTCCCAGCTAGAGTAGCTGCCTTCCCTGGTCCGCCTTGGACCAAACTGGGCCAGACCCAAATGCCCATCCAGACTGCCTCCAATGGGCCACTCCTCTGAAAGCTCCATCCCTATTCAGTCCCTGAGGCTGACCCAGTGTTAAAGCCCCCTGCGTTCCTTGCCGGCTGAGTTCTAAGGCAGGCAGCCAGCCTCGGCGCCAACATCCAAACTCCCCCACCCCCTAGTGGAGAGAGGACAGCCATGCGCCTCCCACCCAGCTCCAGGCCCAGCTCCTGCCAAGACATGGCCATCTCTCCACCCACTGGGGACAGAGAGCCATTGTCGGGAGGAACTTCCATGCAGAGCCAAGAGGTAGCCCCGCCGGGCACATTTGTTCCTCCTCAGGCCTCCCTGAGGGTGCCTCACAGCCTTTGCTCAATGTTTTCCTGGCCTGCCCATCCATGCCAAGTCTCAGACCATGACGGATCAAAGATGTGAATGAAAATGGAAAAAGCGTGTTGGCACTCGCTGCCTCAATGGGAGTACGGCGTGTTATGGAGAAAAGACACGAGTCTGTGGATTATTCTTCCATAGTCATCCAGATGTGCAGGCTGGCCTGTGTTGCAAAGGCCCAATAAAACTTCACACTGCCAGCTCAAGGTAAATCATCTGGCTCCAGAGGCCCGTGTCGCGCTGCCCTGTGCCTGTCACAGCTCAGAGGTTCTGCAGGGGCAAGTGTGGCCAGAGAGCCGGCTTGACACCCTCTCTTTGGAGCTTGCCTCTGACACGCTGAACATGTGGGGGACCTTCGCGCTTGGTTTTGGAAATTTTTTTTTTTTTTTTGGTTCCATAGCTGATTTTCCATAAGTTGACAAAAAATGTGAGAAAATTCCATTTTCTTGAATTCCTTAGCTAGATGAACATTTGTGCCCAGTGACTCACTCTGATGTAGGGTTCCAAAGAAAGGTGACTGGGACTGTGACACGCAACCTGCCTTATGTCGAGAACTGTCAGAGAGAACAAGGAGATGGGGAGCAAAGAACGTTCCAGGCATCCACCGGGTCACCAGTCAGGGCATCAGGATGGAAAAGTAAACAAGTTCCCCATGAGGCCCTCCGGGAGCTCCCCCAAATCTAATGAGGGAGACAGATGGCGGGGGGGGGTACAGTGTTTATTATTTGCTCTATAGAGGAATGAGCTATGTTGGGGAGAAGCTGACAGGAGGTGGTATTTTGTCTGAAAAGAAAAAATCCCTCCTGAAAGAAGTTTTTTTTTTTTTTTTTTTTTTTTTTTTTTTTTTTTTTT